>NC_058520.1:535160189-535462599 GCF_904849725.1 Hordeum vulgare subsp. vulgare | reverse complement strand
ATACTTAAACTGTTTACATTGTTAGGTGCTTGCCCCTTTGCATGTTGTGGTTTTGTACCTTGCATGCGTTTGTATATGTTGTGCTTCCAACTTGCTTATCTTGAGTAATCGAGTATGGGTATGTTGGTTTGCATATGATGTACATGTGAGTCTTGTATTGAGCCTTTTGTGTCTTGTTTGTATTTTTGTTGGCTCTTGTGAGAGATTAATGGATTATCCCATTGTGGGGGAGTGATGTGCTTTGCACACCTCTCAATCCTATAAATGTGTATACATGGGGAATACCACTTAGTTTTGATATTTCAAGATTATCTAGTTTCTATGTGGTATGTCTTACTCATGAGAAATTCAAATTCTATATGGTCCATTAATTATCTCTTGTTGGTTTCAATTTGCCACTTGTTAATATTGTTGGTTTATCACATTATGGGGGAGTAATATGCTATGTGCATATTACAAACCTAGAAAATGTGTACATTTGAGGTGTTGCCACTTAGTGTTGATATTGTAAATTATCCTGTTCCTAGGTGGCATGTTATCTCTACAAGTGTCATTTGCTTGCGTTTTATGGGTAAAGATGATCTTGGATATATTTGTGATCTACCAATGAGTATCATTTCGAAAATACTTCTTGTCCTTGACAATTGGTATTCCCATCATGTGATTGGAATTGCTAATCATCTTTACATTGGATTTTGTGTTTCGTTTGTCTTCCTTGCCTCTTATGGATCTATTTTAACCTGTCTAGTGCTTTTATAGATATAGAGAAAGTGATGATCCCATCGTGTGCGTTTAGTATTTAAATGCAAATTCTATATAATGCACGTCCCTTGGGGGAGCTATCCTATTTTATTTAGAACACTCTCTTTATTCACTCATCATAAAATCTTTTGATCCCCATCAAGTGTGTGTTGATGGGAGGCAAGTCTTGCTCTTTATGATGCTTTGTGCCATCATGAAAATTTGTCGAGGGCTTGGTTTGTTGGAACCTAGCTCTCTTTTGGAAACTAGAAACCTCGTGTTTGTTTTCCTTCAATTGGTTTCTTGTTTCCTTCTATTTGGCATGTGTCAATGGATATCTCATTCCTTGAGGTATCTTTTAATCGATATCCTTCAAGTGATAGCTCTTTTGTTTTAGGATCTTATTATCACTTGATACCTTGTCTTTTGGTGACTTATCAACTTTGTGTTGAGTTTATTCTTAAGAGTCTTGAGCATGCGTATCTAGCTACTATATACAACTTCTTTTGCTTGATTTCCTTCTTTGACCCAATATATAGGGGAAACCCCACCTTGTCATAAATTGGCTAAAAGTGTGCATGAAATTCAAATTCATATCTATATGCACATATGTATGTGGAGGTTGTCCTATGCATTGCTGGTTTTCTAACTCTTTGGTCCCAATGAGTTTGGGCACCATTTTGTTTGTTTTGTTGTTCCAGGAACAACTGTAAATGGATTGGATGCTCGGCTCACCTATAAGGAAGATGTTAAGACCATGTGATTATTGGAGCCAAGTTAGGATGATCAAAGAACAACTATCTACTACATCAATCCAATGTTGTCTCGGTAACAAGTATCCACTTAATGCATTCTTTTCTTGCAAAGGACCCAACCTGTCTTTCCTTTTCAGGTTGCATCATGGCATGAATCTCTTGATTTGTTCTCGTAGTACTTGTTTGCTTTCTCAAAGCATCTGAACGATGATGTCTTACTATTAGTTGGGATGTCTTTGATGTTCGTATGTTGGAAGTTCATATTGTACAATAAGAAAATATTAGGCCATGTGCTATGCTTCCAAGCAAAATCTCTCATTGATATATTTATGACTTCCTTTTTGGATATCTAGTTTGTTCCTTCTTGTAACCATTTCGTGTGTACATCCTTCTTTGTGGATATATATCATCATGATTGTCTTCTACTTAGAATCTTTTACACATGAGATAAGTTACATCTCTAATTGATATCCTCTTTTCTTTCACGTCCATCGTTGCATTTCCTCTTTCAAGTTTTTTTTGATGGCTTCGTGAAAGGATTTGTTTTGAGTGCGCATCTTATTTCTACATCTTGATGCACTCTTTGGAAGTGAAGATTATTTTTCCTCATGCTTGTCTTGATGAGGGTTTTTCCATTTCAACTAGTATCCCTCCTATTGACAAGGTTCTTACTTCCTATCTTCACAATGGGTTGTCACAAGCGTTGGTTCTTATTTTATTTATTAGTAAGCTTGTGAACCCATTTTCTAGTATGTGTGTGTGGGAATGATATGTCTTGCACTATTGTATCTCATATTCATCAAGACTATGTTGATGAGTAATGCTCATCCTTATCTTAAGTCTTCTCAAGTGCTTTGCCATGACTCACACACATTACTTTGGTTGAGATTATTCCTAAGTTGCTTCCTTTACATGTTGCTCAACCATTAGTTTTGTGCAATTGATATGCTTATTGTCTCATCTATCTTCTTGCACTCGTTGTGTGTTTCTATTAATTCTGGGGGAGCAACGATCCTATTTTGTGCACCTGTGTAAAATACAAAAATCTCATATTAGTGCACAAATCATGGGGAGCTTCTCTAGTTTTTGATAAAGCACTATGTTGCCTCTATCATAATATCTTTTATTCATGTGGTTCGAAGGACCATATGATTGTTTGTTCCATCTGAAATTCTTTGATTGTTTGCCTCTATCTTTGTATGTCTTTGTGGCATACGATCCTTTTATCTGCAATCTTTGGGTCCTCAATATAGTTTGTTTTCCTCCAACTACTTATCATTGTATTTGTGTATCTTTCTGCACTCATTTGCTGAGAAGTACACACTTTTTGGAGGACCACCTACTATTTTGGCTTTCTAAACTTGTCGTCCATTTTGGCAATCGATGCCAATGGGGGAGAAGTTTAGAGAGTTTACTTTGGATATGTTTAGAGGGTTTTGCTTTTATTGCGTAAGCATTTACATCTTGCACACATGCATTATTACCTTGTATGTGTGCGCTTGGTTATGCTTATTTCCTTATATAAACTCTCTTAAAGTGGTTGTCTTCAATTACCAAAATGGGGGAGATTGTTAGAGCATATATCTCCATATGTGGTTTTGGTAATTGATGACAATTCCTATGGACTAGTGGTTGCCTTAAGTTATATTTATAGGATTTGTCCATAGGCACTTCTTGAAGTCCATCTGTCGGGTTCAAGGAGTTTATATGATGACCAAGATGTTATTCAAGGTATTATCCAAAGAATGGTCATAGAAACACTAGGTTGATCAAGATCTCAGACAAAGAGTAAATCAAGATGATCAACACACAGAACGTATAAGATGTACCGAGAGGGATCAAGTGATCCCATGGTATGGTAAGCATTGTCCATTACGTGTTTGTGTACTAACCCATGGTCTTTGTGAGACTCCTGTGTGGGGGTTAGGTGTGCTTCCATTGGGATTGCGTCAAAAGGAAGATCTCATACAACCCATGAAGGATGACGTCAAGTGGTGATCGTCATCAAGATTGTGGTGTGCAAGTTCAAGTGGATCAGCACGAATATATCATTGAAACTATTGTCAATGATCATGTGCTGATAAGGACAACCTCATGTGCTAACAAGGACAAGATCAAGATAAGCATTCCTGAGCACTACATGCTTGATTCTTGTGGATGTTCACATGATGGACAAATGAAGATGAATACATAAGCTAGGCTTTCCGCATTGTGTATGGGAAAGCTACTTGAAGACTTCATCATGTCTTGCTTTCAACTTGAGCCAAGAAGGAACAACAACATCAAGCTCAGGTGAAAGGGCTAACTCAAAGGTATCAGTTCCTTTGACGTTAGTTGTGCGGAGTGATGATCAGCGAATAAAAGTATACACTCAAGTATGGATCATCAGTACTCTTTTATGATTCTTGAGTTCTTAGGTATCCCGCACTATTAAGAGGGGATCACAAGTTTTGCGATGAACTTGCTCAAACTACATCATCACTTTCTGCTCAGACCACATCTCCACTGTTTTGTTGTTATCTGAAAACAGAACCAGTGCCTCGGACATCCGGCTTTCTCCGGACGTCCGAGGACCAGACGACCGACTAGTTCGGTAATCTGGAATCCTATATCAGAGAAATCAGAGCCATATAACTTGGACTTCCGGCTCCCTCCGGACGTCCGAGGCCCGGATGTCCGGCCAAGTCCCGGAAATCCGGAAGCCTGCACCAGTAGAAGTTGAGTTCTATATCTCGGAAATCCGGCTCCCTCCGGACGTCCGAGCGCCGGACGTCCGACACCCGTCAGAAATCCGGAACCTACCACCAGTAGAAGTTGAGATGTATAACTCGGATTTCCGGTCCTCTCCGGACGTCCGGTGGCTGATAAATTCAAAATAGTTCCAGTCGTATCTACAGGCCTCGGACGACCGACCCTGGTCGGACGTCCAACCCCTCGCGGACGCCCGGACTTCCGACAACTGTCGGACGTCCGGACCCTGTGTGACTTAAAGTGTCCCCAACGGCTCTTTTTCTCTCCCCACTATAAATACCCCCCTCCCACTTCATGAGAGGGCTGCCTAACACAGCCTTATCCTCATAAGAACACATTTCCACCTCACACACATTTGCTCACTCCAAATCTAAGATCCCAAGAGCATTTGTGAGCCCCTTTGAGAGTTGTTCCAATCAAAAGATAGATCGTCTCCCTCTCCTTCTCTCAACCCAAGCTATTTGTGATTTGAGCAAGTTTTGAGCATTCCCCGTGATCCTGTTACTCTTGGAGGTTGGAGACTCCTAGGCGGTAGGAGTTCTTCGGAGAGGAATCAATTCGTGCGATTTCCCCCGGAAAAGTTTGTGAGGGTTTGGAAGCCACCTCAAAGGCTTACCACTAGTGGTTGAGAAACGCCTTCGTGGTGTTATCTCAAAGGGAGAATAGGGTGAGCCTTCGTGGCGTTGGTGTGCCTTCGTGGTAACATCCACCTCTCTAACCGTGACTAGCTTCCCTCCAAGGAAGTGAACATCGGGATACATCTTCGTCTCAGTGACCTTGGTTATCCTTAACCCTAACTCCTTACTTGTGGTTTACTTGTGTTATTTGAGCATACATACATTGCATATTGGTTGTGCTCATTATATTGTGTTGGCTATTTCTTGTACAAGATTAATCATTCAAGCATACCCTCTATATCCACACGGTCATACTTGCAGCCCTTGATATATTGTGTTGATATAGTGTGATCTAGTATCTTGCGTTGTTCACCTACTTGTCGAGTGATATAGCTCAAGTAAGTTTGTGTAACTTACTTGTGCTTGTTAGTAACTGTATTGTGTCCATCTTGGTAGATTGTGTTGTTGATACACGTTGTAGTGCCTAGTGCATTTAGGATTTGTGCTTAACAAGTACCCTCTTAGTTTATTTCCGCATTAGGTTCGAGCCAAATCCGAAGAAGTTTTTAAATAGCCTATTCACCCCCCCTCTAGGCGTCATCGAGGTCTTTCCACCCTATGGCTAGATTATCCCATTGTCATGTCGGGAATCCGCAAGTTGATGCCACAACATATATCAAGTGAATCACTTGAATACCCTAATGTCACTACGGGTTTCCGCATGCAATACATATATCATATGCTCTCAAACCTGAATATTCAATCCAACATAACGAGATCTTAAAGTGAAAGATTCAATTCATCACAACAATAGCATGGGACAAACACCATATGACCCAACTATATTAACAAGGCCCCTGATATATCAAGATCATGACATCTCAAAAACACGAGTGGGAGAGAGAGAGAGAGAGAGATTAAACACATAGCTACTGGTACAAACCCTCAGCCCCGAGGGTGGACTACTCCCTCCTCGTAATGGCCACCGCCGGGATGATGAACATGGCCACCGGAGATGATCTCCCCTCTCCGGCAGGGTACTGGAACGTCTCCAGATTGGTATTTCGTGGCTATAGAGTCCTGCAGCGGCGGAACTTCTTGTCTAGGGTTATTTATGGAGGTTTCTATATTTTAGGATTTTGGGTGTTGGAATCACGCCAAGATGGGCCACGAGTGGCCCGCTAGACACCACCCCACGCTAGGGGGGCGGCTAGCGCGTCCTGCTGTCTAGTGGGCACCAAGGGGGGACCCTCTAGTGGTTCTTTGCTCCAACATTTCTCTTTTCCTCCAAAAAAAATGTTAAAAAGTTTCGTCCAATTTCGAGAGTTTTATTTCTGCATAAAAAACAACACCACACTGGTTCTGCTGAAAATAGCGTCAGTCCGGGTTAGTTCTAAATAAATCATATAAAGTGCAGCGAAACCATATAAAAGTATTGTAAACATATGCAAACATGTCATGAATACTTCATAAATTATTGATATGTTGGAGACGTATTAGTCTGTGGGACTGGTATGCCTTCGTTGATGCGTCCGATCGGCTACTACCTCGGTGGTGGTGGAGGTCGGTCCCTTCCGCGTGTCTATGGTACTGCTGCTCCTGGTTTCCGGCATGTGTGCATCTCGTTCCTTCAGGCCTCGCGTATTTGCTTCGGGAAGACCGCGTGGGAAGCTTCTAGATCGTGTTGGTGCGGGATGGTGGTCAGTATGGTGGCGGGCTCCGGTGCGCCCAGGTGAAGGTTGGGATCGAGAGAAGTCCCTGTTGGCCCGGCCGACACCGACACGGTGGCGCCTGAGGGTGCTGCCGGACCTTCCTGGAGGGCGTCGGGGCTACCCTTTCCTTCTCCTCGCCGAGTATCGGGGGAAACCCTTGGCAACAACGTCGTCATCGTCGTGTCCCTTCTTGGAGGTGTTGATTGGTACCGACGATTCGGAGTCTAGGAGCTTGCTGAGAGATCTTCGGCGGGCGCAGCAGTTGCGAGGATTCTCCGTTTCTTGTTGACCCGTCATTGTCGGCATTTGTTCCTTTTGTATTTTCTCTTTAGTTTATTTTGGATGTGACCGTGCTGTTTCCGTCCCAGCACCTATCTTCGGTTGTTCGGTATCGGTTGCTTTGGAATATAAAGAGGGGGGAAACCCTTTTTCATCAAATACTCTCTTCATTGCATAATATAGTGCATATGGATTTTCAAAAAAATAAAACTTTAAAAACTTTGACTATATTTATACCCACAACTTGAAATATATATAATATAAAATACATCTAGTAATATATTCAATTATATATACATAGTATTCTAGATGTATATATTATCCCCTATAAACTTGGTGAAAGTTCGTAAGGTTTGACTTCAAAAAACCATAGGCACTACATGGTGAAACGGAGGGAGTATGCTTATACATACATCAAAGAAAAAGAACAAACACATATTCACATTTTCTACTGGGAAGCAAGGAGACAAACAAACAGGTCAAAAGGAAAAAAAAATAAGAACACGCGAGAACGCAAATCCCCTGTACTCACTAAGGTTGTGTTTGATACTAGCAAACTATTATATAAACCGAAGTATCAAAACTACAATAATTTTGCGTGTAGGTATGAGATGCCAAGATTTTACCAAAACACAGTATTTTGACGTATTCATAATACATAGAACATGTTTGGTTGCCACCGTACAACGCTGTAAATTATGATGCCTAGCCGCTGCGTTCAAACACTCAATAACTACCTAGCCATTGCGTTAATTTAAACATTTAGATCAACACGAACATCAAGAAAACTGACAAGAATACAATCACTCTCATCTAAGCTTTTGTTCAACACACGTTTAAAGGGATGCCCTCTGAGCTATGCTTGTCAACGTGTAGTAGCTAGCTGAAAAGTGTTACATTTACCAGCTGAGGTCAAGAAGAAGATCGATGTCAGAGAAGAAGATCGATGCCCTCCGACGTGCTTTTGTTTGGGCAGGTTGTGATAAGTTCAGGGGCGGAAAATGCAAGATAAATTGGAAACAAATGTGCAAGTCCAAGCTGCATGGAGGCCTTGAAACCTTAAATCTCGAGAAGTTTTCCATTACCCTTTGCCTCAGGTGGTTGTGGGTCGAGTGGCTTCACCATGACAAACCATGGGTTGGCTTGCGAACCCCTTGTGATGACAATGACTGAAATATCTTTGTTGTTTCTACCAAGGTTCAAGTTGGGGATGGCATGCGTTCCAAGGTTTGGGAGTCTCCTTGGCTTGATGGGATTTGGCCCGAAGACTTGACTCCTCAAATCTTTGGCTTGTCGAAGCAGAAGAATTGCTCGGTTCGTATGGCTTCGCAAGACAACTACTAGACTTCCCAAGTCGACATTGTTCTTGGCATCACCATTGAACACCTCTTGGAGTTTGTCTTACTTTGGAAGAGGGTCTCCCATGTCCACCTGGACGTACACACACACGATACCATAACATGGAAATTCATTTCTGACGGACTCTACTCGACCGCGACGGCCTATAAGGCACAATTCTTCGGCCATACTGACACGACCATGACACCGACCATTTGGAAGATTTGGGCGCCTCCTAAATGTAAGTTCTTTGCATTGCTGGCAATCAAGAATATGATATGGACGAGAGACATGCTACAACGTCGCGGCTGGCCAAACTGCAATCTTTGTCCGCTATGCAAACAGATTCAGGAGTCGGCAGTCCACCTTTTATTCCAGTGTCGATGCACTATGAGGGTTTGGCACATGGTCAAAATCTGGCTGGGTCTCCATGATGTACATCCTTTTGATTGGAGTGACACGACTTACGTTAAAGAGTGGTGGAACCACAACGCAAATAAGAAAACCCAATCACAAAAGACCTTTGCTTCCTTGATGTTGCTTATTTCTTGGGAGGTGCGGAAAGAAAGGAATGCAAGAAACTTTTCTAATATAATACCGCGAGAGTGATTGTTGTAATTCAACCATGGGCCTTAAACCTCTAGAACTTCCCTCTTAATCAATGAAAATGATAAATCTTTTGCCTCGTTTTAGGAAAAAAATATTGCACGAAAGTAGCACCGTGTTGTCATACTAGAATAGAATATGTAAATAAATTAAATTAAGTATGCTTAGCATCAGCGACGGTGACGGAGTAATTAGGCAGATGACCTCCAAGCAATTCGAGGTACTTAAAAACCTTCATAGGGGCGCCTTCGCTGGTCTCAAATGCAACAACAGCTCGCTCTTTATGGTTACCCGTGTGCATCATACCATACTTGTGCAACGATAAGGCATATGAGTCGAACATATGGATCTTGTCTCAAACATTCTTCTATATAACATAAGCACCACACAAGATGTTCTATCAAATCGAACGAAACATTTACCACCTAGTAAAATGTAATCAAAACAACCCCTGAATCAAGCTTTTTTGCCCGCTCTCATGAAAAAAACAGTGTTGAAATACTGCAGCCGCAACCCGCAGGTAACGAACAACTATCAAACCTCAACTCGTACATTTTGTATTTGCAGACATGTGTGCCTAGTGCGTAAGCTCCGTCCCTACTCAATCCCTCAGCCACAACAGCAACTTATCATGTTTTGGAGATAGCAAGAACCAAATCGATCTAGTGCTAGCCTATTGCATCAAGGGCGGAGGAAGGAGCCGGCGACCAACGTAGAGATGTGGAAGGACTAACAACAGTACTCATCTTTGGTCTTTCCACCCCCGTCTCTTTGTTTCCCCATGACCGACGAGGGTGATATCTCCAAAGGCAAGAGAGCGACGACATGGAAGCGAGGCTAGAACGAGTTGTTGAGCACAACGGTGAAGGATAACGACGTTGAGTCCCTTCTGTTTGGCTGCTGTGTTTTTTAAAAAGAGGTCTAGGGTTCTTTTTTTTATACAGAGAAAAAAAATCATAGTTTGATTAATACTACGGAATTAAAATCACAGTTAGTTGCTAGGGCAACCAAACAAGTCATTGTAAATAAAACTATGATAATATAAAAAAACTGTAGCATTTTCAAAATACTTTTTAAAAAGAAGCAGGAGAACTGCGTGTTCCACTAAGAAGGGACGGCTGGCAGCCAATTTTTCAAAATACTTTAAAAGAACTTTAATACTCCAGGGCCTAAGAATGTACAGTACTCCGTACGTGCTTGTATGTTCCGTGGGAAGGCGAAGGAGGAAAGAGCCTGTCCGCCGAGGTGGCAGCAGCCCGTGCACGGCGGACGCCCGTCCCCTTTTGCGCGCGACGGCCACGCGCTGAGCGCGTGGGGAACGTGCCCGGGCGTGTGCTCCCGCGCCGCCGGCACGCGCCCCGGATCTGCTGTGCCCGCGGCAGCTCGCCGCATCGGTGTAGCTCCAAGATCGATCAGGGCCGCTTGGAGCCGAGCTTTGGAACCTATACGCACTACCAAGGGCACCAACTTAACCGGGCCCCAGGAGAAGTACGCGCTGAAAGTAGGAGTATTCTCTTCACAACCTGCAGTAAAAGACGTGGTTTCGCTTCGCACGTCCACATTTCTCGAACGATGAACAGCGACCTGGTTTAAAAGTTTGGATACTTTGACAAAGACTGCAGCCATGACAAATGGAGCCTGGACAGTGGGCGCAATCCTTTTCAGATTTAGATATGCCACTATAAAAGTACGACGTATGACATTGATATTGGGATAGAGTAGAGTAAAATGCGTCTCTGCACTCATCAAACTTGTCCGATAGGTGCAATCCCGTCATTAAATTCAGAGAGTCTCCACTTAAATCATGAAAATTGCCAAAAGGTTTTGGCATGTTTCTTTAGATTTTTCATATGTCCAGGCTGTCGATTTAATGTTTACCGTGTCGTATGAAGTCTTTCTTTTGGTTTGCAAACCCCTCTCCCCCCTACCCCCACCCAACAGACACACATCATTAGGCTAAACAATAGTACATACCCACACGTCTAGCTACGTTTGTCTTTTCTTGTATTTCTAAATTCTACCTTCGCTCGTCCTCACTGCTACCGCTTGACCACTCGGCGCAGCCACCATCACCCCTCCTATTTTCACTAACATGGCATTCCTCTTCTCGTTGTCTTTCGTCTTGAATGCCTCCATCGATCATCAATTCAACATACAACATGCCATCTTCATAGGTCATTGTCACAATCATCAAGTCATCGTAAGGCATCATCGATCAATCTTCAAGTACCCAATGTCATCTTCGCATGTCATCAACACGATTGTCAAGTCATCATAAGGCACCATCCATCAATCTTCAAGTACCCATCGTCGTCTTCTTATGCCACGCTAAACCGAGCACCGTCACAATATTAACGGTCCAACAAAAACATCAAAGGGGGTGTATAGGACCCCTTAAGAACTTGGAAGACTCAAACGAAGCAGCCGCACCTCCTCAACAAACATGACAACTTTAAAAAGATAAAAAAATAAACATGTAGGGCCCTTTAAGAAAGTTTGAGGACCTAGTGTCATTTTGATTCACGAGCTTCCAAAAATGCAGTATTGGAATGGCATGGAATGCGGAGTTTCTCAGCCCGAGCTTTAAATGAGCTCGGGTGAACAGTAAAATAGGAAAAAAATTCGACAAATATTAAAAAAATCTAAGTTGTTTTTATGGCAAACATTGACAAATGTTCTAAGACCTTATAAAATGTCATCATGAAATCACATTTCTGGAAGGCGTGATAAAAAGAATTGATCCTCTAGAAATGCTACTTTTGAAAGCATTTTGAAGCATTGGTTTTTTCTGTCACGACTTTCAAAAATGTGATTTCATGATAAAAAAAATCAAGCTCTTAGAACATTTATTAATGTTTGTGAAAAAAATCATTTTTTTTATTCTTCACCCGAACTCATTTGAGCTCCGGTTGAGAAGATGACTTTGCAGTGCCTTGCCCAGTTTTTTCACTCACTCCGATTAAAATTAATTGACGTTGTTTTGGTATAATTTTGTATTAAAATTATACTAAAGCAGTGTCGGTCAATATGGATCGAAGGGGAGTACATGATTTTGGTTCATCTCATTTAAAAGACAAATAAATAAATATTTTTATAGGGACAAGTGTATGCTAAATCTTCTATGAAATGTAGTGCAATGAAATCCTTCCTACAGATCAAACAATTGATACAGAGAAAATATATATATTAAAAATTCGAATGTTTCAAAATTTTCTTTGAAAATCCTACGAATCAAAGCGGTCTTTTAAAAACAGAGCTTTAGGAGCATTTCATTCGTCACATTACATTACAGTATGTACTAGGCGGCTTACATCCCCCGCAAGAGATCCGGACGATGCCCGGGATGCCCACGCGATTCCGCGCGACGCAACCGGCCAAACGGAGCCGCGCCAACTCCGGATCACGTCGCCTCTCCGCATACGCACGTCTCTTCCCATCTCCCGCGATTCGATAGGTGGCGTGATTCTCCGACTCTACCGCACTCGTGTCATCACACGTTCAGGATCATGATCCATCCATGGCCGCCTGCCGGTGCGCCGGCCGTCGCCGTGCAAGCCATGTCACGGGGACAGCACCACATTTTCTTTGGCTGGAAAGGATATCACGAGCAGCGTCGTTACCAACTTAGAATAACTTCAACCGAACGATTCACTTCGTTCGTTCGTTTCGGCCGTCGCGATAAAAACGACCTAATGCGGCAATTCAAACGAAATCATGTCTCTTTTTCATTCGTCCGTGGTCCATTTAAGATTTAAATTTGGATTGTATTTGTGTCACGCAGAGATGAAACGGACGACGCGCGCCCTTCTCTTCTCCTTAGCCTGACAGTCGGTGGCACGTACCAGTCTCCTCTTCCTCATTCGCCTCCAACTCACCCGTCCGCCCCCGTCTCCCACCATCGCTGACGCTGCCAGCCATCCGTTCATGGACTCACCCTTTCGACTGTCTCATCTTCCGCTGCCGTCGCCCAGCTCCGCTACTTTGTCGCGGTGGGGTGCGAGGCTCCTCACCGACCGAGTTCCTCCACGACACCCGCATGTTGTTCGACATTTTGCCGCAAGGTACAAATAAACTTCGACGATGAGTTTTTTTCTACAACGTTTTTTGTGATTCAGATGATTCTTCATCCGATGATGAGGAGATCGTGGCAGCTGCATTGGTCGTCCATGACCACCTAAGTATGGAGCGGCCGTTGTTTAGGGGCTCCATACCAGGAACATGTCGACACTGAATCACAACCGGGAAAGTGGCCATCTCCTACTCTGGAAGGTCTACTTCGAGACCCCAAACCCGCTCATCAAACATCACATATTTCGACGTCGTTTTTTATGGCTAGGCATATGTTCAACCGTATTTGGGAGGGGGTGGTGGAGTATGATAACTATTCCGAGTGCAATAGGGTTGCCCTTGGAAAGATTGGCTTCTCCTCTTATCAAAAATGCACTATTGCCATTCGGATGCTTGCGTACGGAGTTTCAGATGATCTCATTGATGAGTATGTCCGGATGAATGAGTCCACATGTCTTGTATCCATGTATAAGTTCTGCAAAGCTACTATTGATGTATTTGGGTCAGTATACTTGAGAGAGCCAATCGTTGTTGATACAACACGGTTGCTCGCGATGAATGCTAACACGGGGTTCTCGGGGATACTTCGTAGCATAGATTGTATGAATTGGAAGTGAAAAGAATGTCCTTCTGCTTGGCAGGGACAGTATAAGGGTCATGTCCGAGCTAGCAGTGTCATACTTGAGACCGTGGCTTCCCAAGATCTTTGAATTTGACATGGCCGGATCTCACGAAGATATCAATGTGCTCCAGCGCTCTCCGTTGTTTGCTAGGATGGCAGAAGGCAATTGCCCGAAGGTCAATATTGAAATCAATGGCCAGCAATACAACATGGATGATATCTAGGTGACCGTATCTATCCACATTGATCTACTCTTGTCAAGACAATCTCCAACCCCGTAGGAGAGAAGAGAAAGACATTTGTCCAAGATCAAGAGAGTGTTAGAAAGGATGTAGAACGTGCCTTTGCCATTCTTCAATCTCGATGGGCATCATTCGATATCCTGCTAGAACTTGGAATATCAAAAAGTTGTGAAAGACGATGACAACTTGTGTGATCATGCATAATATGGTCGTAAAGGATGATCGTTCAGAACATCTCTATGATCAAGGGCTTCAGTTTCAGTGTGACAATGTTATGCGTGAGCATGGAAGAGCGATAACATGTGCATTGTTTGTCGAGTTTCATCATAAGAAGCGTGATTGAAAAACTCACATACAACTATAAAATAATTTGGTTGAGTATAGGTGAATTCATGTTGGCAATCAATAAATGTATCGATAATTTTTTTTTGATGTATTTAAGACAATTGAACATTAAATTATGAGATATTTATATAGTTCTTGAACCATATAATGTTTTGTATGGAACATCTATTAATCTAGAATTATATTTTATGCGGTTTCTAACAAAGCAATCAAAATGCTGCGCAGATGAAAAATGACGGATTAGACGCACGGTCGATCTAAACAAAAAATAACATACCGATTTAAATGGACAAAACACGAACAAAACGTTGCTCTTACCACTTTATGCGTATACATCAGTGTAAAGTCTCACGGTTTATCTTACAACTAAGCGGAAGATTCCCAGAGAGAAAAAGAGCGTATTTTTGTTAGCGAAAAGCGAAGGGGAAAAAGGAACGATGGCATGCTGTCGTGTACCTCCTTGTCGTGCTGCGCGCTGGTCCGATCCCGCACCAGTACCGCAGCCGCCACGGTATATGATGATCGCCCCGCCCCCGGTCGCATTTGTGCAGCCCCTTCCAGTCTGCCGGCACACACACGCAACTGCCGGAACGACTGACCAAGAATGGACGCCACCCGCGCCCTCCTCCTGCCCCGGTCCGACGGCGCCGTGCCCGGCGTGGTCGACTTCCGCGGCGGCCCCGCCCCGCGCGCCTCCACCGGCCGATGGTCCGCCGCCATGTTCGTCCTCGGTACGCCCCCCTCGGTCCCGTAAACAAAGGACGATGATCGCAGGTGAAAGTCGATGTATGATCGAGGAGTGGCTATAATTTGGGATCTGTGTTTTGTTGGGATTGAACTGAAGGTGTGGAGATCGCGGAGCGGTTCGCGTACCACGGGGTGTCGGCGAACCTCATCAGCTACCTGACGGGCCCGCTGGGGGAGTCGACGGCCGGCGCCGCCGCGGCAATCAACGCGTGGAGCGGCGTGGCCACGATGCTGCCGCTGCTGGTGGCCTGCGTCGCCGACGCCTGGCTCGGCAGGTTCCGCACCATCGTGCTCGCCTCCATCCTCTTCGTCGTGGTCAGTCCACTTTTCCCCTCCCCCACCGGCTCGTCAATTCCCCCCTTTTGATGAGGGAAAAAAGTATACGTACTTCGTGAATGAATCCCACTCTCTGTCCTCCCCCAATTAAGCTCGCACACTTTCACCGACAGAGAAAAGAAGTGCGTCAACTCTGGCTCGCAAATTTTTGATCAAAATCTCAAACTGTTATGAATTGGAGGATCAACTGACCAATGACAACTGACATTTGGGCTGCCATTGCAGAGCATGGGCATGTTAACCTTGTCCTCCGCGCTCCCGGTGTTCCACTCGGACGGGTGCACCAGCTTCACCTCGCTGTCGGGCGCGTGCTCGCCGTCCCCGGTGCAGGTGACCATCTTCTACGTGTCGCTGTACCTGGTGGCGCTGGCGGAGGCCGGGCACAAGCCGTGCGCGCAGGCGTTCGGCGCCGACCAGTTCGACCAGCACCACCCCGAGGAGTCCGTCTCCAGGAGCTCCTTCTTCAACTGGTGGTACTTCGGCATGTGCTCCGGCACCGCCGCCACCACCATGGTCTCCAGCTACATCCAGGACAACATCGGCTGGGGCCTCGGCTTCGGCATCCCCTGCCTCGTCATGGTCTTGGCGCTCGCCATCTTCTTGCTCGGCACCCGGCGGTACCGCTACTACACCTCCACCCAGTCCAGCCCCTTCGCCCGCCTCGCCAGGGCCTTCGTCGCGCTCATCAAAGGCTCCAAATCCAGCCAGTGCGCCAGGTATATATGATCACTCATCATCCATCGTTCTCATTTGAAATCTGCTACGTATTTGGCCATGAGAATTCTGAATGTGTCCAACAGCACTCTTGCGGGCGAGGATGCCGAGTTCAACGCGGATCACCGGGAGGAAGTGAGGGGCCTGCTGCGGCTGTTCCCAATCTGGGCGACGTGCATCATCTACGCCGTCATCTTCTCCCAGTCGTCCACCTTCTTCACCAAGCAGGCCGCGACGCTGGACCGGCGGATCGGCGCCACGTTCCGCGTGCCGCCGGCGGCGCTGCAGACGTTCATCAGCCTGACCATCATCACCTTCATCCCGGTCTACGACCGGCTGTTCGTGCCGGCGGCGCGGCGGTTCACGCGCCTGTCCTCGGGCATCACCATGCTGCAGAGGATCGGCACCGGGCTGGTCCTGGCGCTGGTAGCCATGGTGGTGGCGGCGCTGGTGGAGGCGAGGCGGCTGGGCGTGGCGAGGGAGGCCGGGCTGGTGGACGACCCCAAGGCGGCTCTGCCGATGAGCCTGTGGTGGATGGTGCCGCAGTACGTGCTGTTCGGGCTGTCGGACGTGTTCGCCATGATCGGACTGCAGGAGTTCTTCTACGACCAGGTCCCCGACGCGCTGCGCAGCCTCGGGCTCGCCTTCTTCCTCAGCATCTTCGGGGTGGGCCACTTCTTCAGTAGTTTCCTCATATCTGCCATTGACGGCTACACCAAGAAGAGCGGTGCCAGCTGGTTCTCCAACAACCTCAACCGCGCGCACCTCGACTACTTCTACTGGCTCCTCGCCGGGCTCTGCGCGGCGGAGCTGGCCGCGTTCGTGGTTGTCTCGCGCGTCTATGTGTACAAGAAGAGGGTCGCTCACCATGACCATGACCATCACGACGGCGGCGCTGTCATGTAGTAATCACTTGTAAGGTGTTCATCCTTTTCGCGAATGTACAGATGTATAGCGTTATAGTATAAGAGTTAAATTCACTCACGGTACTTGTCCTCTCCGTATAAACTCACTTTGGTCACCGTATTCTGTTAACAATAATTTACGGTAATTATGTTAACATTTGATGCGCATCATACGGTCATTCGCGTCGAACACGTCCGCATAAGCTTGTTGACCGTTTTGACCGGACATGTGTGCATTGAATTTTGCATTTAGGTCCTTCTATCTACTCCGCATCGTCGTTTCATTCTGCACAGAGAGAAAAGAGAAAATGGGGTGGAGAGAGCGAAGGCGACAGCTACCATGACCGGCGGAGGCTGTCCGTGGGCTGGAGCGAAAGACGTCGCCGACTGCTGGATGCTGGAGCAAGCGGCAACGAGGAGAAGCCCTTCATCCGTCGATCTGATCATGCGCAGACGCCAACATAGAGTGAGATATCTCGAAATCTTTTGTAATGTTCAAAAAATCGCCATGATTTGTACAAGTCTTGATTTGTAGTGCATCCAATTTGTCGGTTTTGCTGTGTTAGGGTTAGATAACCGATTTTGCCTTGTTCCTGTGAAATAAAAGAGGGTATTTTCTTCGTTTTATCAATTTGCAGAGGAATACAACTATGATTACCCGTAGAGCCTTGGTATACATCATGGTGGTTTTTTCGTTGGCCAAGGTAGCTACAGGAGTTACTGCAATGGACAAACTGCTTGGTATGAATATGTGCCCTCTGCGAAATTGAATATGTGTAAATTGGAAAGAATTATTAAACAATTAGGCTATGAGATGGCTGGTAGATTGGATGTGTATTGGTCCTTGCTAGGCTTGCAAATTACAACTGGTGGTCTTAGGAAAATAAATTCTCACGATGCTTGCGATAATATAAGTGCTTGTGTGGTTTTTGGATACAAGGAAATTCAGTTATACCTTGACCATGATCAGAGTTACGGGAGCATTGATTGGGATGATGTTGTGGTCTTTCCTATTAATGATTTACCTCTTGTGATCAGTCCTAGGAAAGTAAAAGAGGAGAAATTTGTAGAGGGAATGGCAGAGCAGAATATGGCAGAGGAGCAAGGTGATGATAATGCAGAGGAGGAGGCCGGGAACTTGGCAAACGGGCAATGTGATGAGCAGCAATTGAATGAGGAAGAAATTGAACATTATATGGTAGATGCTGATGTTGAAGAGGAAGAGGAGGAAAATGCCGATGAAGAGAATGAGAAAGGTGTTGTGCAAGAGGAAGAGGAGGAAGATGCCCATTCCGATGTAGATGATGGCAGTGTTTCTCATGCTGCAAGAGGAGGTAGTGATTCATATAATGATGATGGCTTTGTGGACAGTGATTATGCTATATCTGATGGAGATGTTGATCTTTTGGAAGATCAATTTGAAGAAGTGGCAGTAGATATGAAAGGAAAGAAAGTTGATGACACTAAACTTTCTTCTAACGAGGAAGAGCTTCAAATGCCAGATTCAAATGAAGATGAGTTGAAACGCAACTTCAAGACATTCACGCCAGAGGATATGCATAACCCTATGTTCAAAGTTGGACAACTCTTCGAGACACGAGAGATGTTAAGGAAAGCAATTAGAGAATACAAATGCAACAAGAGAGTTGATATCTCAATGCCAATAAATGATAGGAAAAGAATTTCTGCCAGGTGTCAGGAAGGATGTACATGATACTTATGGGCATCTCATGATAGCAGGACCAAGTGAATGATGATAAATAGAATGACAAATGAGCACACTTCGTGCAAGAAGTGGAAAGTTAAGGCTTTTACCTCAAGGTTTCTATTAGAGAAGTATGTTGAGCACTTAAGGGTTGATGATCACATGAATATGAGGAACTTTAGCAGAATTGCCCAAAAAGATTGGAACATGACACCTAGTAGAAGCAAATTACAAAGAGCCATGAGATTAGCAATGCAAGTTATACATGGAGATAAAGAAGAGCAATATAATCTGCTATGGGACTATGACAATGAAGTTAGGACATGTAATCCTGGTAGCAGTTTCTAGGTCAGCCTTGATAATGAAGAGGGATTTAGAAGGTGTTATTTCGGCCTTGATGCCTCCAAAAGAGGCTTTTTGGAGGGGTGCAGACCTGTAATTTGTCTTGATGGCTGTCATATCAAAACCTGATATGATGGTGTACTGTTATGTGCCATTGGCATGGACCCTAATGATTGTATTTTCCCCTTCGCATTTGCTTATGTTGACGTGGAAGACACACACATGTGGACTTGGTTTCTTAGACCTCTGAAGCGGGATCTTGGCATTTTAAACATTGAGCCTTGGACAATAATGTTAGATAGAGAGAAGGTAAATCATGTTACTATTCATTTTCCGTTTAGTTATATTTCAGTTTTAGTTAATTAGGTTGTGGAAGACTTGTTTCAGTTTTAATTGCAGTTTAGTTATATTCTAGTTTCAGTTAATTAGGTTGTGGAAGACTTGTTTTAGTTTTAGTTTTAGTTTAGTTATATTTTAGTTTCAGTTAATTAGGTTGTGGAAGACTTGTTTCAGTTTTATTTTCAGTTTAATTATATTTCAGTTTGAGTCATATTTCGGTTTCATCTAAGTTTAGCATTGTAGTTTCAAGTAATGTTTACTTCAAATCTGCCTACACGGATCGATCAATGTCGTGGAAGACTTGTTTCCTCTCTCAAACCATAGGTTTTCTGAGAGGCACTTATGGCAAAAATTTCACAAGAGCTGGTCATAGAGGTGATGTGTTGAAAAATAAATTGTAGAAATGTGCTAGAAGGACGACACTCATTGCTTGGGAACAGAGCATGCAAGAGATGAAGGCTCTCAGCATTAGAGCATATGAATGGTTGTATGGTCTTGATCCCAACACTTGGGTGAGAGCATTTCAACCAGACTTTCTCAAGCGTGACATTCTACAGAATAACAACTGTGAGGTCTTTAATAAGTACATTCTGGAAGCAAGAGAGCTTCCAATCCTCTGCATGATTGACATGATTAAGGCACAATTAACTAGCAATATGGTCACAAAGAGTGAAGAGATGCTGAGATGGACTTCACCAGTCTGCCCGAAGATGAACACAAAATTAGCTAACACATGCTTTGCTGAATTAGGTGGAGATGGCATATATTCTATAGAGGACAAAGGATACACTTACATTGTGGAGATAAATGTGGGGATCTGCAGGTGTAGAAGATGGAATTTAACCGGAATTCCATGTCCTCACTCAGTAGCATGCTGCAGGAGAGAAAGAATGTCATCAATTGATCTAGTTCACAAGTCTTACTCCATTGAATATTACCATAGTGCATACTCCCATTTTATTGTGTCTTGCAGAGATAGAAGGGAGTGGAACAAAATGAATGGATGTCCTATTGCACCACCTCTTTATGTCAAAAAGTAGGAGACTCAGGCCCTAATAGGAGGAGGGCTCCTAAAGAAGTTGCAGACGGGAGAGGTGGAACTAGAATGACAAGGCATGTCTACTACACAACTTTATTCTTGTAGACTCGTGTTGGGCCTCCAAGCGTAGAGTTTTGTAGGACAATAGCAATTTTCCCTCAAGTGTATGACCTAAAGTTTATCAATCCGTGGGAGGTGTAGGATGAATATCGTCTCTCAAGCAACCCTGCAATCAAATACAGGAAATCTCTTGTGTCCCCAACACACCCAATACAATGGTAAATTGTATAGGTGCACTAGTTCGGTGAAGAGATGGTGATACAACTGCAATATGGATGGTAGATATAGGTTTTTGTAATCTCAAAATATAAAAACAACAAGTTAACAAGTAGCAAACAGCGAGCAAAACGTTTTATTAATGCTTGGAAATAAGGCCTAGGATACATACTTTCACTAGTGCAATCTCTCAACAATGCTAACATAGTTGGATCCCTCAAGGTGCAACAAAGAATCACTCCAAAGTTCCTATCTAGTGGAGAACAATAAGATGAAATTGGTGTAGGTAGTAGAACCACCTCAAAGTTATCATTTCTGTCAATCTATTCAAGAGATCATACTAAGATAACATCAAGCTATCCTTTCTGTTCGATCTATCTAAGAGTTCGTACTAGGATAACACAAATGATACATATCAATTGATCCTAATGTCACCTAGATAATCCAATGTCACCTCAAGTATCCATGGGTAAATTATGCGACATGCATCAAACACTTTTAGAGCTATCATATTCAATTCAACACAAAGAACGTGCAAGGAGCACCCCAAGCTTTCTATTGGAGAACATGGTATGGAAACGTGCAATCAACCCCTATGCGTAGATCCCCAAGGTCACCGGAACCCGCAAGTCGATGCCTCAACATATATCGAGTGAATCAATAGAATACCCCAATGTCACTACGGTTATCCCACGCAAGACGTACATCAAGTGTTGTCATACCAATATGCTCAATCCAACATGACGAGATCTTAAAGGAAAAGACTCAATTCATGACAACCAGATGGTAAGGAAATACATCATATGATCCAACTTTATTAACAAAATCCGTGTTCTTGAGATTGTGCCTTCTCAAGAACACGAGAGAGAGAGAGAGAGAGAGAGAGAGAAATTGAACACATACCTACTGGTATATACCCTCAGCCTCGCGGGTGAACTACTCCCTCCTCGTCACGGCCTCCGTCGGGACGATGAAGATGGCCAGCGGTGATGGTTTTCCCTCTCCGACAGGGTACTAGAATCGCTCCATATTGGTTTTGTAGCGATACACAGAGTTGTGGCGGCGGAGCGGAAGTTCTCTGTTTACTTCTGGGGTTTCTCGGATTTATAGGATTTTTCAGAGTTGGAATCACGCGCAACGGAGCCATATGGGCCCCACAAGCCACCAGGGCGCGACCAAGGCCTAGGTCGCGCCCTGTTGGCTTGTGCCTCCGTGGCAGCCCTCCTGTGGTGGTTCTTCGCTCCAACGTTGCTCATATTCTCCAGAAAAAAGAAAGTTTTGAACGATTCCGAGAACTTTCATTTTATGCACACAAAAACAACAACACGGTAATTCTGCTCGAAACAGCGTCAGTCCGGGTTAGTTCTAAATAAATCATATAAAGTGGATCAATACCGTATAAAGTTATTATAAACATAGGCAAATATGACATGAATACTTCATAAATTATCGATACGTTGGAGACGTATGAGGGCACAATAGGACTTCATGTTCTAAATTGAAAGCTGGCATACCACCTTATGTTCCTCCTCCAAAGCAACAAGTTAGGAGAAGGAAAAGGTCTTCACCAACTGCCGAGGAATAACAAGATGCAGTAGAACATGCTGATAAAGAGCAGCCAGAGTCAGCACGTAATGCTGAAGAGGAGCAACAAGGAGAACAAACACATGATGAGCCAGTCATAACACATGATGACCAAGTTCCTCTCTCTGCTATCTACAATCATGATATGCTTAATGAAATGATGTTGCAGGTACATTCCTCTTTCTGTTCCTATACAGTAGTATTGTATATATTTTTAATTTACAATCATGATATGCTCAATTGCATTGCACAATTATGCAGAGACCCATACTCCTAGGCCATTGCCAGATAGCTCTTTTATTACTGCTGCTAGAGATGCACTTGGTACAGGAGGAGCAAGCAGCTCAAGAGGAACAAGGGATCTTGCTATGAAAGCTGCATCTATGAGAATTGCAAAAGAAAGGTTCTTGCAGCCCAAAGAGATGCAACACTAGAGCAAAAGTATCAGTCCCATGAGATGCGATATGCTGCTATGCTTGCGAGGAGAGAAGTAGCAAAAGCAAAGAAGGAAGCAGAGAAGAAAAAGAAGAAAGAAGAAGCACTGGAAGAAAGAAGAAGAGAAAGCAAAGAAGAGAGCGGAAGCAGTAGGGCAGAGAGAAGAGGAGAAGGCAAGGAAGAGATCAGAAGCACTCGCAAATAAATAAGAAGAGAAGAGAAGAAAAGTACAACAAATGGCAACAGAGATAGAAGAAAGGAGGAAGGTTGCAATTGCGAGGAGAGAAGCTCATGAACGAGCAAAGCAGAAGGAGGGAGAGGAGAAGTTGGCATATGCACAAGAAAAGAAAGAGCAAGCAGCAACAGCAAAGAGGGCTGCTTCTGCACAAGCAAGAAAGCAAAAAGCTGCATCAAAGAAGCCCAAGAAGGTCAGCATGTTTGATGAAGTGAGATGAATGTTCATTGTCTAACATAATTGCTTAAGTATGGTGATATCTGAACCTACAATCTTCATTTTTTTGCTGAAAACTAGTGATGATCTTCGTTTTGATGCTTAGATGGAGCATGTAGTTGAGCTGCATTCTACTCTTAACCAATTGTGTATGAATCTCAACTTTGTACTAATGCTTCTGATTTGGATATGTCATGGATCATGTTGATCATGTTAGAATGCATATGCTTATGTGCCTTATTATGCTTTCAAATGCTTCTTGTTATGATGTTTTATAGTTGATGATTATGTGGAGTTTATGTATGGTGGTAATAATGTTATGATGTTTTGTAGTTGATGATTATTTTGAGTTTACGTGTGTGCTGTTGATGATTCAAACATTGTTGACAATGAAGGCATGGAGGCTCGACGACGAGTCAAAAGATTGTTGATGATGAAGGCATCGAGGCTCGAAGGCGAGTTGGAAGATTGTTGATGATGAAGGCATCGAGGCTCGAACGCAAGTCAGAAGATTGTCGACGATGAAGGCATCGAGGCTTGAAGGCGAGTCGGAAGATTGTTATCCATAAATGGTTTACAATCACATAGCATTGTAAAAACCTTCATAAATCAACATATTTATCATTTTCATAATTCACATCCATCTTCCCCAATACTTGATAAACAGTCTCACTTAAATTCATTTATCACTAATAATTAACATGAGAAGCCATCTCACTTAAAATCATTCAACACTTGATAAACTACATCATTTTATACATCCAGGTACATTTCATAAAGAAAGATCACATCTTCAAGACCGAAATTTGATAGAACACAACTAGTGCAAACAACAAAGCAACTATCATCTTCAAGACAACCACAATCTCATTTCCTACTGCAACTACACACTTTCTCATATATTTTATCCCTTCTTGATCTTGCACCAAATGATGGTCATGCCCCAGCCCTCCATGTCTTCCCTGATGCTCATCTCCTCCCTAATGGACATGCCCGTGATCAACATGATGCCCATGCCCTCCGAGATGTCCGTGTTTCACCAAGTGCAGAACATATGAGAGCTCCCAATGCCAGAAATCACAACCCCCTTTCTTTGGCTATTCCAGAAACAATATCAAACCAAACCATGAACAAATGCAGATAACACACATGGATTTGCAGAAGATGGCAGAAGTTACTCACATTATGGTTGATGCATTTGTAGAAGAATATGTTCGTATGCTTCGGGGTTTGCGAGAAAAACCGCTTCACAACCAGACCGTAGTTTGGGCACTTGATTAGAGGAAGCACATCAACAACAACGCCGCCTGTACCGGAGGAGCTCGCGCTCGGCATGGCCATATGTCATGGAGGAGCTCGTGGCATAGGCATGCCGGTAGTAATGCAGAGCGGCACGACCAGGTGCATGGTTACAACGGCGAAGCGGAGACGGAGGGGGCGATGTGATTTGGCTAGGGATTTGGCCCAGGAGAGGGGGATGGGGAGCGAATGCTGTCCAAATACGTCCGTGTGAAAAGTAAGGACCTATGTGCAAACAACAAGCGTGAGCTGTCCAAATATGGCCGTGTTCGATGCGAGTGACCGTATGATGCACATCAAACGTTAACATAATGACAGTAAGTTGTTGTTAACAGAATACGGTGATCAAAGTGAGTTTATACGGAGAGTACATGTATCGTGAGTGTATTTAACTCGTTATATAATATCGTGCTGGGTTTAGTTATACTGCAAGTTTTTGTTTAGAGAAGAACCTGCAATTCTAATATTCTATAGCGACGGGCTCTAGAGAATGTTGTTGATGTTAGCAGGAAAGAGGCTCGTTGGCATGCACCGGAAAGGGGAAACCTGAAAAATCAACGCTGACGCCATTTGAACTCGGTGATTATGGCAGCAGCAGAAGACTGAAGACTTGTGGTTCGAGACTGTGAGAAAAGCTTGTATGAGCGCAAGCACTTTGGTACAGGTTTGCGGCTGGTGCTCAAGCCATGGGGAATTGGGGATGTATGCCATTCGTGACGGAATGCAACTTGCCACAGATCAGGGATATGCAAGGATTTGCATTGAAAGAGATGGTAAGAGCATCTCCAGCAGCCGCTCAAAAAGTACTCCGCGCGCTAAAAGATTTGTTTTTTGGGCGCCTGATAGCTTCAATAGAGGCTGTAAAATTGTGCGCGCGCTGAAAAACACTATCCCGCGCACTATATTTGGTGCGCCGGCTTGCGTGCGCAGCAAACTCCGGGCTGCTGCAGGTGGGGCCGCTGGATTGGGCTGGATTAGGCGCCGCACTAGCGCGTGTCTGTTGGAGATGCTCTCGTCCCCGCGTTGTAAAAGTGCTACAGTGGCGTGCTAAAAAATTTATTAGGCACGAAATTTTTGCGCTGCCGTTGGAGATGCTCTAAAGAGGTGGTTAAGATGTGCAACTCCGAATCTTGAGAGAGCAGTCATTTGCTATGAAATATAGGGTCTTTTTTGGGTGGGTTTACTAGCTCTCTCTTTTTTTCGAGAAAAAATGGGTGGGTTTACTATCTTTTAAAAAAAAGTGCATTCTTTTATTCAGAGTTTAAAACAAGCATATGAATACATGTAATATTGGGCAAATTAGAGAGCCACACATAACCCCCAAAAGGTAGGGAAGAGGCTGCCATAGCTAAGTTACGAGCGTCTTTGTTGAACTCCCGCTTTTCATGTATCAACTTTAAACCTTGGAAAATCCGCTATGATGGTCAATTTGTCGGAGGATGGTAGTTGTGAGCTTGTTTGCATTCATAGGGAAGCTAATGAAGCGGCCCATAGTTGTGCTAAGTAGGCCAGAGAGGAGAGGAGGAGATGTCTTTGAATAAATTACATGCTTATTTTCCTTGCGGATTGATTCAAATTCATTTGTAATCCCTCTGTTAGAGTAATATAAGATCTTTATTCGCTAAACAGATATACAAAGTAACTCCTATGACAAAGAATTATAATGGGATTGTTGGAAATATGCCCTAAAGGCAATAATAAATTAGTTATTATTATATTTCCTTGTCAATGATAATCGTTTATTATCCATGCTATAATTATATTAATTGGAAACTCAAACACATGTGTGGGTACATAGACAACACACTGTCCCTAGTGAGCCTCTAAGGACTAGCTCGTTGATCAAAGATGATCAAGATTTCCTGACCATAGATATGAGATGCCATTTGATAATGGGATCACATCATTAGGAGAATGATGTGATGGACAATACCCAAACTATGAACGTAGCATGTGATCGTGTCAGTTTATTGCTACTATTTTCTGCATGACAAGTATATGTTTCTATGACCATGAGATCTTGCAACTCCCGGAAATGGAGGAGTGCCTTGTGTGTATCAAATGTCACAACGTAACTGGGTGACTATAAAGGTGCTCTACAGGTATCTCCGAAGGTGTCTGTTGGGTTGGCGTGAATCGAGAGTGGGATTTGTCACTCCGTATGACGGAAAGGTATCTCTAGGGCCCACTCGGTAATACATCATCATAATGAGCTTGCAAGCAATGTGACTCAGGAGTTAGTTACGTGATCTTGTATTACGGAACGAGTAAACACACTTGCTGGTAACGAGATTGAACTAGGTATGGAGATACCGACGATCAAATCTCGGGCAAGTAACATACCGATGGACAAAGGTAACAATATAGGGGATTGATTGAATCCTTGACATGGTGGTTCGATCGGAGAGTGTCGTAGGTCATGTCTGCATAGTTCTCGAAGCCGCAGGGTCTGCACACTTAAGGTTCGGTGACATTTTGGTATAGTTGAGTTATGTATTTTGGTGACTAAAGGTTGTTAGGAGTCCCGGATGAGATCCCGGACGTCGCGAGGAGTTCCGAAATGGTCCGAAGACGAAGATTGATATAGAGGAAAGAGGTATACAGGTTCTGGAAAGGTTTTGGGCACTATCGATGAAGTACTAGGAGTGACAAATGGGTGTTGGGGGTTCACCGGGAGGGGCAACCCACCCAGGGGGGGGCACATAAGCACAAGGGGTGGCACACCAGCCCCTGGTGGGCTGGGCGGCCAACCCCTATGGGCCTATGCTCCAAAGTGTGAGGAGGGGAGGGAGTCCGAATTGGAGGAGGACTCCTCCCTAGCGCCTCCACCACCCAATCGGAGGAGAACTCCTCCTCTTGGGCACCGCCCTTTCCCTTCCTCCTATATATAGTGGAGAGAAGAGAGGCAAATGCACCCGAAAAGGTTATGGCGTGCAACCGCACCCAATTAGGTCATGGCGCAGCTTTCTCTCCCTCCTCTAGTTCGTTCCATCTCTAGATCGATTCGGTAGGACACGTCGCAGCCGTGCCGGATCAGCTCCATCAACACCGTCGCCATGCCGTTGCGCTGACGGAGAACTCATCTACCTCTCCACACCCTCTTGTTGTATCAAGAAAGCGAAGAACGTCATCGAGCTGTATGTGTGCTGAACGCGGAGGTGCCGTCCGTTCGGCACTAGATCGGGACGGATCGTGATGGGATCGCGGGACGGATCGTGATGAGATCGCGGGACGGATCATGACGAGATCGCGGGACGGATCGTGACTGGATCACAAAGACGTTCGACTACATCAACCGCGTTACATACGCTTCCGCTTAGCGATCTACAAGGGTATGTAGATGCACTCCCCTCATCGTAGATGTTAGTCTCCATAGATAGATCTTGGTGAGCGTAGGAAAGTTTTTGTTTCCCATGCAACGTTCCCCAACAGGGATCTCGTGAGAACACCTTCTTCGTTTTGTCAATATCTACTAAATGAAATACTCTAAAACTTCAACAAAGAAGTCATAATCAGACCATAGCAATGGTGCTGTCATTTTTTTGCCCGCACATACATTACCGATAAAGGTTTCTAAAATCCCCTTGAGCCGCCCTTCCCAAATGATTGAGCTCATTGACCAATGAACATACTTGGGCGAGGGAGATCCCTAGATTGCATGTCCTCAAATCACGATACCTTGACCATGATGTCGATGAAACATTTCATCTCCAAAAAGATTTTTTGTGAGAATACACCAGTGACTACCACATTTTCATAGAAGCGAGCAAATGGATTACACGAGTCCAATGTGTGTTGCAAACATCAATCGTGAATACACCCATTCCAACTGGAACAACTAATCTGAGTCCTCACAAAATGATCTATACCTCCAACACCAACACCTGCACGTTTCCAAACTCTAAGCCCATGAAGAACTCGTAGGGCAAGTTCAAAAGGCGTCTTGAACTGCTCTAGCATATGGAAGACCCTAGCGTTTCTTTGTTTCCTCAAAAAAATCAAACCAGAATTTTTTTGGCACACCAACATAAACGCATGAGACACGAATATCGGATCTGCGAAGAAGCAAAACTCTCTAACTTTATGGTACCCTAAGAAAAGAAGGAGTGTCATTTTATTCTCGCAAAGTACGATGATCACTAGATATTGACGAAACACGTCAAACTCTTGAAGATCCAAGGTCCCCTTGCCTCTTAGCGCCAAGATGAAAGTTCTACGCGAGGGGACCAAAGATTCTCTTGCAGCAAGTGTAGTTCTTTAAGAAACCCAACTTGTAGCATCAACCTCACTAGGCTAGTCCCCAGCAAAAAAAAAACATGACCCCGCGTAAAAAAAAGCAACACTAGGCGGGTCATGTGCTTGTGCCCAGCTATATTGCAAAGTGATTCGGGTGATGTGCAAGTAGAAAAATGGGTGCACGATGTGTCGCTTGCAGAGCCCCCTAACGTGGAATCGTTGAAGAGATCATGTAAATGGGCCAGGTCCAGTCCAGGATGAGAGCACACAGGTGTACGTCTTCCACATGTGTGCATTGTTTTCTTTTTCTGTATTTTTTCCCTGGGGTTTTTGTTTCTTCGTCTGTTTTTTCGTGGTATTTATTTTTCAGTTTTTAAACAACAATTACATATTTAAAAAGAGTTGTAATGGTACAAAAATGATGTTTAACAAGTATAAAAAATGTTTCTGATGCACACGAAAAATGTGCAACGTGTATGAAAATGTAGAAGTCCAAAACATATATTTTAAAGAGATGTTAACTATGTATTCAAGTATATTAAACTTGTATAAAAATGTTCCTAATATATACAATCTTTTTACAATGTCCATGAAAAAAAGACATCAAATGTGTATTCAGATAAAAATGTTAATCATGTACTTGACAAAATGTTAAATGTCTATAGAAATGTTCATAATGTGTATAAAAAATGTATGCTCTGTACTAAAAAAATATATATAAAGGGGACTGCTACACGTCTGCCAGCTGATCTTTTTAAAAGATCGACCGGCTATCCGAGCGTTGGATTTGGTGCATCGGCGCCCTCCATCTTTGTAACATAGGTCTTGTTGTAGGAAACATAGGTCTTGTTGCACATTTTTTTTGCAACTAGAGTTAGATCGCAGATTTGTTTCTGCAACAGAGCGTTTATTGCAGAATTATTTTTTCACCTCATGTTTATGCAACATATTTAATGTTATAAAAGAAACTTGCAACATTGGTGTGTTGCAGAAGCTAAGAAAAACCACCAGAAACAAAGCGACATGTCACGTGGAACACGTGTTTTGCGAGCGGGGCGACAGATGGGATCTAAGAAATCAACCGGTTGAGAAGAATCATTTCCCATATAAAAACATATGACTGGAATAAAATTAGTCATCTATTTATAAAAAACTTAAACATGCATAAAAATGTTTCTAGTGTATACAAAAAAATACTATGTGTAAACAAATAGACAGCACAACATATTACTTTAGAAAAATTATAATGTGTTCGAAATATGTAAAATGAATATAAAAGAATATTATTGATGTTAAAAAAAATTACAATGTATTTTTGTACAAAAAATGCACAATGTCTTTTTGTTGGAAAAAAAATCTACAATGTGTATCGGAAAGTGGTGGCATGTGTTGAAAATAAAATAAAAACCTAAAGAAAACAGATGAAAACCAGGAGAGAAATAAAGAAAACAAAAAAATAACCTGAACCAGATAAAAATCTACAATGTGTATGAGAAAACAGTGGCATGTGTTGAATAAACAAAAATATAACGAGATAAAAATTGTGAAGAAAAGAAGGAAAAAGAAACCAACAATAAGATGAAAAAAGGAAGAAGACAAGAAAAACTGAGTAAAATCAAACTATAAACGGAGCGAACAGCGAGACCAGGTGAGTGACGCCCTAACTTGAAACTAATTACTGGGTCGGTCCATTCGCGAATTCATGGGAGATGAAAGTAGGAATTAGTACGGCGACTATAGCTTTTTCTTTAGACTAAACGACTTGACTTTATTGATCAATAATAACTTTCATATGAATATAATTAAAGTTTCACACGAGTGAGTATATACGTGTATATATAAACGCTAGCATGTGTAATGCGCTAAAAAGTATCCGAAGGCTGAAGGAGACAAAGATGGCAACCCACAAGAAGATCTAGGGTGGATTTAGCGACATTATGTGCCTCAATAATTTTTATCGTCCCTCGAAGATGAAAAAACATGACATAAACCTTATTAATGTATCATTTTGAAGAGGCATGTGATTGATGAATTTAGTAAGCATACCTTCTTGTATTTATAGTTGCCCTTTGATATTTATAGTTTAATAAAATAATTTGTTAAAATTATATATTTTTTGAATTATCCTTGTAATAAAAATATCCTAAAAATAAAAGTGCTCAGAATGTCGCAAAAAAATTACATGATTTTCTGCAAAATATTTATATTTTTTTGGAGCTGAGAACACCCCATGGAGATGCACGTGTTGGTGTGAAGCCAACAGGACACGTCCACCCCCGTGTACGCTTTGATGGCTTGAGGGACCCATACGGACCCCCTCACTTATCTCTTAAGCCCACTCCCTCTTCTACCTCTAGAAAAATATTCTAATTGCTCTCTCTCTCGTGTTCTTGCTCTCAAACCAGAGATTTTTGATCTATTTGCTCGAAACTCCGGTTCTGAAACTGTTTTGTAGGGTTGCCCCTTGGTATGTGACTCCTTCATTGCTCCAATTAGTTTTTGTTTTAATGGACTATATTTCGCACATTTTGCTGCTCTTGGTGCTACTGAAAATGAGCTTGCATGTTGAATTCTTTGAGGTCCAAGTAGTTTGAATGCTTGATATAGCCTCTAGACATACATATGAGTAATTGTTATCAATCTTAAAGGATTTGTTGACATAATTTTGTGGTTCAAAAATTTTAGAAATTTATTCTTAAAAAATGAACATCTTTAGGAGGGGTTTTTCAAGGAGAAATTCTCTAGTGAGTCATCGAGCGAGATCTCGGCACGACAAACTTACGTTGAACCAAGGACAAGCTTAGTTGGCATGGCCGACGCTAAATCATGTTGCTCGCCATGCAATGAGTTCATGTTGGATGCCAGTATTAAGGAAGAATTTGATCAATATATTTATAATACCAACATCATCGCCTTCCTCCCAGGTAGGTGCGTTGAACATTATAATCTTATCCATTCGTTCACACAAAGGTTTGAGTATCACTATCGTACTTCTAGAGTTATGTTTCATCTTTATGATAAATCTTATAGTATGACTTTAGAAATTTTTTGTGATGCATGCAAACTTCCTTATTGTGGCTCACTTAGTGAACCACAAAAATCTGATTATTATATGTTCCTCGAGAGTCTATGAAGTGGTGAGGATAGATGACTTACGCATGCTAGAATAAAAAGTATTCAATTTCCTTCTATTCGTTACTTTGAATTGTTTAATTGGAAATATATTGTGGACAAGCAAGATTGTAGTGCGTTCTATGCTCCTGACTTCAGAATTATTCATACTGTCTTAACTGGAGAGAAGCGATTTAATCTTGAGGCAATTGTTGCACATAGGCTGCATCTTAATGCAATTAATGGTGACTTGTACGGAGGACTCTATGCCTTCCGTGTAGCCACAATGCTAAGAGTCTCACCTTAACCTAACGATCATATGTTGTCTTATACATACTTAAACTTTGAGACAATGCAGCGTCATGAGTTTATTAAAGACAAGGCTCATGATTATGATTACATCTTAACATTTAATAAATGTTGTATTGTCTTTGTTATGTTGCATGCTCCTGCTCTTCTTGATTTTAAGAACAAATGAAGATATTTGATTCATGAGAACGAAGCACATGAGTACAACGCAACACTGGAGGCCGCTTGCTTGGATGAGGAGGCGGCACAGAATGCCTCCACGAGCGACCACTTTGATTATTACCCACATCAGCAATGGTTATTGCCAAGCCAGGCCTAAACCCTAAGCTTGGGGAAATACGTATTTCTCACCGATATTAAATTCATGTTCACACTTTTCTTATCAACTATTAGTATTCATCATCTTTCATTGTGTATCCATGTTAGTTCTTATTTTCACCTTCTTCTTGTGTGTTTGAAAAACTTTTAAAATCTAAAAATATTTCTCGCTTCTTTTAGATTTAATTTCTTGTTTAATCAGCTTGTAGCACTAAAATAAAACCCAAAAATATTTCTCTTGATTGTTGGGAGCGTTCCTATATAAATAGTTTTTCTCGTTTTTGTTTTTCCCTTATTTACTTGCTTTCTTTGAAAAAACCAAAAGTTCAAATATAATTCAGTATGTTTCTCTCAATTATTTTTCTTTTGTAAAATCATTGAAAAGGGAAGACCATGATGAAAATGCTGAGTGGATCTCATATGCGTTATTGTTGATCTAACAAAGAGTCAATATTACATTATCTTCTTTTTTGTATAATTGTTTTGCAGATTCCAGCTTACTCCAATGCAGTTTACAAGTAGCATTCAGTAGCCTCCCTGGCAAAGAGCCACATAGATCAATGAACACTTTGTGTTGGAACTGTCGAGGCATAGACATGATCTCAGTCGTGAAAGAATTGTCAATGTTAGGGCATCTATAGCCGGACCCCTCAAACCCGCTCAGGGAGTCCAGGATTAAGCGGGTCTTCAGGCCACTTATCTGCTCTCAAGGTCTGGACTCTTAGGACATTCGATCATCGTTGAATATATGGAGATCAAGGTGGACTCTTTCGAAGACTTGGCGTGTAGGCCAAGAGAACATGCTAATCCGTATATTCCTTTCCTTGATGTAACCATCACTGTGTAAACCCTAAACACCCCTGGTGTCTATATAAACCAGGGGTTGTAGTTCATAGAAGACTTACACTTTTTACGATTAGGGTTTTAGACCACAACATCCGATCTCGAGATAGATCAACTCTGTACCATGTAGTACTTCATTAATATAACAAGAGCAAGGCGTAGGGTTTTACCTCCATCAAGAGGGGCCGAACCTCGGTAAAATACGATCTCTTTTGTCCCTTATTACCCATCGGTCCAATATCCATAGTTTGGACTCCCTACTCGAGGTCAGCCGAGATTGACACCGACATTGGTGCTTTCATTGAGAGCCCATTGTGGAACTAAGGAAGGATTGGTGGTTCGCCTCATCATTAACGACGACATCGCACCGGGGACGTTTTTTGTCACTGGGCAGATCTTCATGTTCGGCAGCATCGTGCTGCATGCGAATCCAATCGGTCGCCTAGACCGAGTCAGAAGCCTTGCCCCCGATCAAGAGATAAGTTTTGGGAACTTAGAGTTCGTCGCCGATCCCCAGGGTGACCTTATTCTGACAACACCTTTTTACTTTGATGCCTCTACATGAGAGGAGGCGGATATCGTCCTCGACACGACTCCCGACCAGGCTTCGGCCTTGAAGCCTCAACCCGACACTTTATGCGGATAACCGACGGGTGAATGCAACTCCGGCACGGCTCCGAATATTCCAACGACAGCGACCCCTCCAGTTGATCCCACGGATTCCCGGAGCATGGACGCCGTGCATATTAAGAAATTAGACGAGCTGCTTGGTCGAATTCAGCCATGTGAGTATCCCATGACTAACCGTCGATCTACGACCAGATCAGGATCACACACGATAGTCGGGAAATTCATATCCCACCAATCAGGCACCTAATCGCCACTGTTGAGGAACGAGTGGGAGGTTCGTCCCCCTGATCATCGGAACTCAAAACCATCTATGTCCCGGTGTCTAGTAATCCAGACTCTCTAGGTGATACGACAATAAAGTTATGCCCCGAACGCAATTCGAAATGTAAACAGTCGTGTCCGGTCGGCCGTCGAGGCTCTGAACTTGATGCTCCGAACTCCTCAATGTTATCACACACGATTGGCGATACCAGAGGCAGGTGTTTTGTTGAAACACCAAATTCCCCCCCCACCCACCTCCCAATCTAGGCGCCATGTGAGCATCTGAGAAAAGCCTAGCGTGTGGGATGTCCACCACATCCGGCAAAAGCCAGGGGAAACAGTCCAACACTTCTGGGCTAGATTTCTACTGACCATAAACCAGATACAGAATTCCAGCGGCCACGATATTATAGACATATTATGGCATAACTGCCATGAGGAGGGAATCTTAAGTGCCCTCCTTCGTCGCCACATACAAAGCCTTACCGAAATTTCTACTTTGATGCATAGATAGTGTGCCATGGAAAGCACATGGCAATATCAACTATTGCAAGTGGAACCAATCCATACCGAGCGGCCCAGAGAAGCTCGAAGGAAGCACACGCCCCAACAACGATTGATCGAGTGCGGGCCCTCAAATAAGAAGAACAAACCCCTTGACGGATCCCAAACCGTACTTGATAAACTACTGGACAACCCATGTCATATACATTCCCATTACCCAACACTGATTTGACTCACATGCTTCGAGCCTGTTGGGTCGTCAGGCAGGTCGCTAAAAGCGGAGAGGTTATCCTCGGGACCAAACCACTGCAATGGCGTTCATTCAAACTGTCTCACAATAGTGTCGCCGTACTCACGATTTACGAGACTTTCTCCTCAAATAATCAAAGGAAAAGGGATCTCCGAGAAACCGACCAGGTAGTCATGGTGGCAGCAACAAATCCTTGGACAAACACGCCTATAACCTTTACGGAGGAAGACCAACCTGGAATACGTTCTAACCAAACACCCGCCGCATTAGTCCTTAATCCCATTATAGATGGTTTCAAACTATCCAAGGTAGTAGTGGATGGCGACAGTGGTTTAAACCTCATTTATGAGGATACCTTGGATAAAATGCAGTTCAATAGATCTCGCATCGAATGGAGCAGCACAACCTTTCGAGGAATTATCCCCGGAAGAGAAGCGCGATGCACAGGCCGAGTCTCGCTCGATGTAGTATTCGACACCCTAGGAGAATTACAGGTCCAAAGAACTCATCTTCCATATCGTACCCTTCAAAAGTGGTTATCACGCTATTTTGGGACGAGAGGCCTTCACCAAATTCCAGGCCATACCACATTATGGTACATGAAACTCAAAATACCCGGGCCTAACAATGTCATTACTCCCATAAGCGATCCGGATATGGCTCTAGGGATTGAGAATAAAACTACAACGCTCGCCCTCGAGGCACTTTCGGAGGCCCTTGCAGTTGAAGAACTCGTTGAACTAATATCGATGGTCGACACGGATGATATAACTCTTAGGAAGAGACCCAACTCCACATCCTTCAAGCCCGTCGACGAAATAGTCAAATTTCAAGTCCACCTGATGGACCAGACTAAAACAGCGTCCATCGGAGCATAACTCGACCCTGCGGTCGATGAAGCATTGTGCACATTCTTACAAGAAAATAAGGATATATTTGTGTGGCACCCTTCATACATGCCATGAATCCCTCGAAGACTGGCCGAGCACAAATTGAACATAATCGATGGCTTCAAACCCGTCAAACAGACATTATGTCGCTTCTCCGATCCCAAGCGTCAAGCCATGGGCACCGAACTAGCAGAATTGCTTGAAGTCGGATTCATTCGAGACATCAAACACCCCGAGTGGTTGGCAAATCTGGTCATGGTCCCAAAGAAGGACAAATCCTAGCGGTTATGTGTCGATTTCAAAGACCTCAATAAAGCCTGACCTAAGGATCTATTCCCTTTACTTCGCATAGACCAAATCATTGATGCCACCGAAGGACACGACTCACTATGTTTCCTTGATTCTTACTCCTGATACCATCAAATAAAGATGAAGGAATCTGATCAGGCCAAACCTGCTTTCATCACTGCCTACGAGCCATTCTGTGTCAACACAAAGTCCTTTGGGTTAAAGAACGCAGGTGCCACATATCACCACATGATTCACACATGCCTAGAAAAAAAAATCGGCAAGACAGTGGAGGCATACGTGGATGACGTGGTCATCAAGACCAAACACGCCAGTCAGGTGGTGGACGACCTCCGACAAACCTTTGACAATCTCTAGAAATATGACATGTGACTCAATCCGGAGAAGTGTGTCTTCGTTGCCCCGCAAGTAAATTAGTCAGTTTCATTATCTCCCATAGAGGGATAGAGCCCAATCCGGCAAAAATCCGAGCTCTATCCCAGTTAGCGATCCTGACACAGTTGAAACATGTACAAAAACCGACGGGCTTTGTGGCGGTGTTAAGCCATTTTATCTCTCGCCTCGACGAAAAGGCACAACCGCTCTATAGACTACTCAAGCGAAACAAAAAACTTTGAGTGGACTCAAGAAGCAACAATAGCCATGGAGGAAATTAAAACATTGCTAGCTTGTAGCCCAATACTGACAACACCTACAACAGGAGAACCAATGCTATTGTACATATCGGCCACCAATCACATTGTCAGTGTATTACTCGTGGTCGAATGAGACGCAATCGACCACAAACTACGGATACAAAAACCAGTCTACTATGTATCCGAAGTCCTTAGCCCGTGCAAAACTCGCTACCTGCACTACCAAAAGATAGCTTACACGATTTTGATGGCATCTGGCAAGCTTTGACACTACTTGCAAGAGTGTTCAGCCACGATAGCATCTGAAGTACCCGTGAATGATATAATCAATAACAAGGACGCCACGGGCCGCATAACCAAATGGTCCATAGAGCTCTTACCCTTTGAGATCAAGTATTGACCACACCAAGCTATCAAACTCACGTGTTGGCAGACTTTCTAGCTGAATGGACGGAAGCCAAACTCCCTAAAGAGTACAATACATACTTGCTACCTCTTGAGCTTGCATTGGTTTTCCCTTGAAGAGGAAAGGGTGATGCAACCAAGAAGATAAGCATTTTCCTCAGATTGTTGAGAACCAAGGTATCAATCCAGTAGGAGGAACAAGCAAGGCCCCAATAGTAGTACCTACACAAAGAATCAAACACTTGCGCCGACCTCTATAAAGGGGTTGTCAATCCCTTCAGAGTTATTTGCAAGGATGAGATCTGATAGAGATAGATATAAAAGATTGCGCGAAAAAAGTAAATAAATTACAGGAAAGTATTTTTGGTATTTTTGGTTTATAGATGTGAAAATATAATATGGAAAATAGACCCGCGGGCCATAGATTTCACTAGAGGCTTATCTCATAAAGGAAAATAATACGATGGGTGAACAAATTACTGTTGAGCAATTGATAAAAAAGCAAATAATTATGAAGATATCTAAGGCAATGATTATGCATATAGGCATCACATCCGTATCAACTAGATCAAAACGATTCTGCATCTACTACTATTACTCCACTCATGTGTTGGAAATATGCCCTAGAGGCAATAATAAATTTGTTATTATTATATTTCCTTGTTCATGATAATCGTCTATTATCCATGCTACAATTGTATTGATTGGAAAGTCAAATACATGTGTGGATACATAGACAACACACTGTCCCGAGTGAGCCTCTAGTTGACAAGCTCGTTGATCAAAGATGGTCAAGGTTTCCTGGCCATAGACAAGTGATGTCACTTGATAACGGGATCACATCATTAGGGGAATGATTTAATGGAGAATACCCAAACTATAAACATAGCATATGATCGTGTTATTTTGTTGCTATTGTTTTCTGCATGTCAAGTATACATTCCTATGACCATAAGATCATGTGACTCACTCACACTGGAGGAATGCCTCATGTGTAAAATGTCACAACATTAGTGGGTGACTATAAAGGTGCTCTACACGTATCTCTGAAGGTGTCCGTTGAGTTAGCATGGATCAAGAGTGTGATTTGTCACTCCGTGTGACGGAGAGGTATCTCAAGCCCACTCGGTAATCAAACATCACAAACAAGCCTTGCAAGCAATGTGCCTAAAGAGTTATCCACGGGATACCGTATTACGAAATGAGTAAAGAGAATTGCCGGTAACGAGATGGAAATAGGTATGTCGATACCGACGATCGAATCTCGGGCAAGTAACATACCGAAGGACAAAGGGAATGATATACAAGATTATCTGAATCATGGATATAGAGGTTCAACCAATAGAGATCTTCATAGAATATGTAGGATCCAAAATGGATTTCCAGGTCCCGCTATTGGATATTGACCGAAGAATGTCTCAGTCAAGTCTACATAGTTCTCGAACCCGCAGGGTCTGCACACTTACGGTTCGATGACGCTTCGGTATAGTTGAGTTACAGGTGTTGGTGACCGAAGGTTGTTAGGAGTCCCAGATGAGACCCTGGACGTCACGGGGAGCTCTGGAATGGTCCGGAGGTAAAGATTGATATATAGGAAGTCTTGTTTTGGTCACCGGAAAAGTTTCGAGCTCATCGGTAGTATACGGGGAGTGCCGAGAGTGTACCTGGGGACCACCGGGAGGGGCGTGACGACCCAAGAGCCTTTTGGGCTGTGAGAATAGGTGGACCAGCCCCTGGTGGGCTGACAAAGACTCTCTCAAAGGCCCATGTGCCTAGGTTAAGAGATAAAAGGTAAAAGACCTTTCAAAGGAAGGGAAGGAGGAGTCCTCCCAAAGTAGTCCACCCTCCCACAAGGGAAGGTGGACTCTTCCTTGGTTCGGCCGACCCTTCTCCTTGGAGTAGGGTCCAAGGCTGCCTACTCTCCTCTCCTCCTATATATACTAGAGGTTTTTGAGGGTTTTGGACACAACAATTAGCCACGTGCTGCCCTCTCTCTAGATCCGTTTCTCCTCTAGTGTAGTTTCAGCGGTGCTTAGGCGAATCCCTGTTGGACTAGCTCCACCACCATCGCCACCACGCCGTCGCACTGCTAGAGAACTCATCTAACTCTTCGCCCACTCTTGCTGGATCAAGAAGGCGTAGATCATCATCGAGCTATACGTGTGCTAAACGCGGAGGTGACGTCCGTTCCGCGCTAGATCGGGACGGATCGTGGGACGGCGGCGATTTGTATTGTGAAGACGTTCCACCAAATCAACCACGTTTCTTAACGCTTACCGCTTAGCGATCTACAAGGGTATGTGGATCCTATCTCCCCTCTCGTAGATGATCAGCACCATGATAGGTCTTTCGTGTGCGTAGAAAGTTTTTTGTTTCCCATGCAACGTTCCTCAATAGTGGCATCATGGGCTAGGTTCATGCGTACATGATATCTCGAGTAGAACACAAAATAGTTTGTGGGTGTTGATGTTCAATTTGCTGCCCTCCTTAGTCTTTTCTTGATTCGGCGGCATTGTTGGATTGAAGCGGCCCGGACCAACTTTACTCGTACGCTTACGAGAGACCAGTTTCATCGAGTGACATGCAACTTGTTGCATAAAGATGACTGGCGGGTGTCTGTTTCTTCAACTTTAGTTGAATCGGATTTTTCCGAGGCGGTCATTGGAGAAGGTGAAATAGCAAGTTGCATATCACCGTTGTGGCTTTGCATAAGTAAGACGCGATTATACTAGATACCCATAGCAGCTACGTAAAACATGTGACAACAAATTAGAGGACGTCTAACTTGTTTTTGCAGGGTATGCTTGTGATGTGATATGGCCAATGACATGATATGAATATATTGGATGTATGAGATGATCATGTTGTAATAGTTAAATATCGACTTGCACATCGATACTATGGCAACTGGCAGGAGCCATCGGGTTGACTTTAAATTTATTTTGCGCTTGCAGATGCTCTTGCTATATCGCTAGGCAGTAGCTTTAGTTGTAACATCATAGATAGTGCGGCAACCTCGATGGCAACACGATGATGGAGATCATGATTATGGAGATCATCGTGCGGTGCCGGTGACGATGGAGATCATGCCAGTGCTTTGGTGATGGAGATCAAGAAGCACAAGTTCATGGCTATATCATGTCACTTTTGATTTGCATGTGATGTTAATCCTTTTATGCACCTTATTTTTCTTAGGACGACGGTAGCATTATAAGGTGATCCCTCACGAAAATTTCAAGATAAAATTGTGTTCTCCCCGACTGTGCACCGTTGCGACAGTTCGTCGTTTCGATACACCACGTGATGATCGGGTGTGATAGACTCAACGTTCACACAACGGATGCAAAACAGTTGCACACGCGGAACACTCGGGTTAAACTTGATGAGCCTAGAATGTACAAATATGGCCTCAGAACACAAGAGACCGAAAGGTCGAGCATGAATCATATAATTGATATGATCAACATGGAGATGTTCACCATTGAAACTAATCTCAACTCACGTGATGATCGGACTTGAGTTAGTGGATTTGGATCATGGGCCACTTGAATGACTAGAGGGATGTCTATTTGAGTGGGAGTTCTTAAGTAATATGATTAATTGCACTCATTATCATGAACATAGTCAAAAGGTCTTTGCAAATTATGTCATAGCTTATGTTGTAGCTCTACTGTTTAAGATATGTTCATAGAGAAAATTTAGTTGAAAGTTGATAGTAGCAATTATGCGGACTGGGTCCGTAAAGTGAGGATTGTCCTCATTGCTGCGCAGAAGGCTTATGTCCTTAATGCACCGCTCGGTGTGCTGAACCTCGAGCATCGTTTGTGTATGTTGTGAACATCTGACATAGACGTTTTTTATGACTACGTGATAGTTGAGTGCATAATGCTTAACGGCTTAGAATTGAGGCACCGAAGACGTTTCGAACGTCACGGAACATATGAGATGTTCCACGAGATGAAATTGGGATTTCATGCTCGTGCCCGTGTTGACAGTTATGAGACCTCCGACTAGATTCTTTGTCTACAAAGTAAGGGAGAAAAGCTCAATCATTCATCATGTGCTCAGTTTGTCTGAGTGCTACAATCGCTTGAATCGAATGGGAGTTAATCTTCGAGATGAGATAGTGATGGTTCTCCAAAGTCACTGCCACCAAGATACTAGAGCTTCATGATGAACTATAACATATCAGGGATAGATATGATGATCCTTGAGCTATTCGCGATGTTTGACACCGCGAAAGTAGAAATCAAAAAGGAGCATCAATTGTTGATGGTTACTAAAACCACTAGTTTCAAGAAGGGCAAGGGCAAGAAGGGATACTTCATGAAACGGAAAACCAATTGTTGCTCTAGTGAAGAGACCCAAGGTTGAACCCAAACCGGAGACTAAGTGCTTCTGCAATGAGGGGAACATTCACTGAAGAGGAACTACCCTAGATACTTGGTAGATGAGAAGGTCGGAAAAGTCAACAAATGTATATTGGATATACATGATATTGATATGTACTTTACTAGTACTCCTAGTAGCACCAGGGTATTAGATACTGGTTCGGTTGCTAAGTGTTAGTAACTCGAAATAAAAGCTATGGAATAAACAGAGAGTAGCTAAAGGCGAGGTGACGATATGCGTTGGAAGTGTTTCCAAGATTGATGTGATCAAACATCCCACGCTCCCTCTACCATCGGGATTAGTGTTAAACCTAAGTAATTGTTATTTGGTGTTTGCGTTGAGCATAGACATGATTAGATTGTGTTTACCGCAACACGGTAATTCATTTAAAGATAATAATGGTTACTCTGTTTATTTGAATAATACCTTCCATGGTCTTGCACCTAAAATGAACGGTTTATCGAATCTCAATCGCAGTGACACACATGTTCATAATATTGTTGCCAAAAGATACAAAGTAGTAATGATAGTACCACTTACTTGTGGCACTCCGCTTGAGTCGTATTGGTGTAAAACGCATGAAGAAGCTCCATACTAATGGATCTTTGGACTCACTCGTTTTTGAATTGTTTGAGACATGCGAACCATGACTATTGGTGTAAACGCATGAAGAAACTCCATGCAGATGGATTGTTTAGACTCACTTGATTTTGAATCACTTGAGACATGCAAATCATGCCACTCGGGCGAGATGACTGAAGGCCTCATTTTCAGTGAGATGGAACCAGAAATTAACTTATTGAAAGTAATGCATTTTGATGTATGCAGTTCAATGAGTGCCGAGGCACGCAGTGGATATCGTTATGTTCTTACTTCACAGATGATTTGAGTAGATACTAGTATATTTACTTGATTTAACAAAAGTCTGAATTATTGAAAGGTTCAAATAATTTCTGAGTGAAGTTGAAGATCGTCGTGACAAAAGGATAAAATATCTATGATATGATCGTAGAAATGAATATCTAAGTTGCGAGTTTGGTACACATTTAAGACAATGTGGAAATTGTTTCACAACTAATGCCACCTGGAACACCATGGTGTGATGGTGTGTCCGAACGTCATAGCCGCGCCCTATTGTATATGGTGCATACTATGATGTCTCTTATCGAATTACCACTATCATTTTGGGTTAGGCATTAGGGACAACCCATTCACTTTAAATAGGGCACCACGTAATTCTGTTTAAATGACACCGTATGAACTATGGTTTGGGGAAACCTAAGTTGTCATTTCTTAAAGTTTGGGGCTGCGATGCTTATGTCAAAAGGTTTCGGCCTGATAAGATCGAACCCAAAGCGGATAAATGCATCTTCATAGGATACCCAAAATAGTTGGGTATACCTCCTTTCTCATATCCAAAAGCAAAGTGTTTATTGTTTTAAATGATTCCTTTCTTGAGAAAGAGTTTCTCTCAAAAGAATTGAGTGGGAGGATGGTGGAAACTTGATAAGGTTATTGAACCGTCACTTCATCCAGTGTGTAGCAGGGCGGAGGAAGTTGTTCCTGTGGCGCCTACACCAATTGAAGTGGAAGCTGATGATAGTGATTATAAAGCTTCAGATCAAGTTACTACAAACCTCGTAGGTCGATAAGGGCACGTACTGCTCCAGAGTGGTATGGTAACCCTGTCTTGGAGGTCATGTTGTTGGACAACAATGAACTTACGAGCTATGGAGAAGAGAATGTGGGCCTGGATTCTGACAAATGGCTGGAGGCCATAAAATCCGAGAGAGGATCCATGTATGAAAACAAAGTGTAGACTTTGGAAGAAATACTTGATGCTCGTAAGACTGTTAAGTACAGATGGATCTTTGAAAGGAAGACAGACGATGATGGTAAAAAGTCACAATTAAGAAAGCTTGACTTGTGGCAAAGATGTTTCCGACAAGTTCTAAGAGTTGACTATGATGAGGCTTTATCACTCATGGCGTTGCTAAAAGTCTGTTGGAATTATGTTAGCAGTTGCTACAGTTTTCAATTATGAAATCCGGCTGATGGATGTCAAAACATTGTTTCCATAAGGAAAGGTTGTATGTGATACAACCATAAGGTTTTGTCGATCCTAAGGATGCTAACAGGTATGCAAGCTCCAACGACCCTTCTATGGACTGGAACAAGCATCTCGGAGTTGGAATATACGCTTTGATGAGATGATCAAAGCTTTTGGGTTTGTACAAGGTTTATGAGAAACTTGTATTTCCAAGGAATTGAGTGGGAGCACTATAGAATTTCTGATAAGTATATGTGGTTGACATATTATTAATCGAAAATAATGTAGAATTTCTGGTAAGCATAAAGGGTTATTTGAAAGGAGTTTTTCAAAGGAAAACCTGGATTAAGTTACTTGAACATTGAGCATCAAGATCTATGGAGGTAGATCAAAGCGCTTAATAGAACTTTCAACAAAATGCATGCCTTAACAAGGTTTTTGAAGGAGTTCAAAATAGATCAGCAAAGAATGAGTACCTGGTTGTGTTGTAAGGTGTGAATTTGAGTAAGACTCAAAGCCCAACCACAGCAGAAGAAATATAAAGGATGAAGGTCATCCCCTATGCCTTAGCCATATGCTCTAAAGTATGCATGTTGTGTACCGCACCTGATGTGTGCCTTGCCATGAGTCTGTCTAGGGGTACAAAGAGTGATCCAGGATTGAATCACTCGACAGCAGTCAAAGTTATCCTTAATAACTAGTGGACTAAGGAATTTTTCTCGATTATGGAGGTGATTAAAGAATTTGTCATAAAGGGTTACGTCGATGCAAGCTTTGACACTAATCCGGATATCTATGAGTAGTAAACCGGATTCATATAGTGAAGCAGTCATTTGGAATAGTTCCGAATGACGCATGGTAGCAGCATCTATAGGATGACATAGAGATTTGTAAAGCACACACGGATCTGAAAAGTTCAGACCTGTTGACTTAAAACCTCTCTCACAAGAAGACATGATCGAACCCCAGAACAGTATGGGTGTTAGATTCATTACAATCACATAGTGATATGAACTAGATTATTGACTCTAGTGCAAGTGGGAGACTGTTGGAAATATGCCCTACAGTTAATAATAAATTGGTTATTATTATATTTCCTCATTCATGATAATTGTTTATTATCCATGCTACAATTGTATTGATTGGAAACTCAAATACATGTCTGGATACATAGACAACACACTGTCCCTAGTGAGCCTCTAGTTGACTAGCTCGTTGATCAAAGATGGTCAAGGTTTCCTAGCCATAGACAAGTGTTGTCACTTGATAACGGGATCACATCATTAGGAGAATGATGTAATGGACAAGATCCAAACTATAAACGTAGCATATGATCGTGTTATTTTGTTGATATTGTTTTCTGCATGTCAAGTATACATTCCTATAACCATGAGATCATGTGACTCAGTGACACTGGAGGAATACCTTGTGTGTATCAAACGTGGCAACGTTACCGAGTGACTATAAAGGTGCTCTACAGGTATCTCTGAAGGTGTCCGTTTAGTTAGCATGGATCGAGACTGGGATTTCTCACTCCGTGTGACGGAGACCTATCTCGGGGCCCACTTCGTAATAGAACATCACAAAGAAGCCTTGCAAGCAATGTGACTAAAGATTTAGACACGAGATCTTGTATTACGGAACGAGTAAAGAGACTTGTCGATAACAAGATTGAAATAGGTATGCCGATACCTACGATCGACTCTCGGGCAAGTAACATACGGAAGGACAAAGGAAATGATATACGAGATTATCTGAATCCTTGACATAGAGGTTCATCCGATAGAGATCTTCGTAGAATATGTTGGATACAATATAGATGTCCAAGTCCCACTATTGGATATTGACCGGATATTGTCTCGATCATGTCCACATAGTTCTCGAACCTGAAGGGTCTGCACACTTAAGGTTAGATGACGTTTCAGTATAGTTGAGTTATAGGTGTTGGTGACCAAAGGTTGTTTGGAGTCCCAGATAAGATCCTATACATCACGGGGAGCTCCAGAATGGTCCGGAGGTAAAGATTGATATATAGGAAGTCCTGTTTTGGTCTCCGGAAAAGTTTCGGGCTCATCGGTATTGTACCGGGAGTGTGGGGAGGGTACCGGGGGACCACCGAGAGGGGTGTGACGATCCAAGAGCCTTGTGCGCTATGAGAAGAGGTGGACCAGCCCCTGGTGGTCTAGACAAAGCCTCTCTCAAAGGCCCATGCGGCTAGGTGAAAAGATGAAAGTTAAAAGACCTTTAAAAGGAAGGGAAGGACGAGTCCTCCCAAAGTAGTCAACCTTCCCACAAGGGTAGGTGGACTCTTCCTTGGTTCGACCGACACCTTCTCCTTGGAGTAGGGGTCAAGGTTGACTCCTCTCCTCTCCTCCTATATATACTAGAGTTTTTTGAGTTTTTTGGAAACAAAAATCAGCCACGTGTTGCCCTCTGTCTAGATCTATTTCTCCTCTAGTCTAGTTTCAGCGGTGCTTAGGCGAAGCCCTGCTGGACTAGCTCCACCACCATCGTCGTCACACCGTCGCGCTTCCGGAAAACTCATCTATCTCTCCACCCCCTCTTGCTGGATCTAGAAGGGAGATCATCATCGACCTGTACGTGTGCTCAACGCGAAGGTGTCGTCCGTTCGACGCTAGATCGGGACGGATCGTGGGACGGCAACAATTTGGATCGCGATGATGTTCCACTACATGAACCGTGTTTCTTAACGCTTCCCGCTTAGCGATCTACAAGGGTATGTGGATCCGATCTCCCCTCTCATAGATGATCATCACCATGATAGGTCTTTCGTGTGTTTCGGAATTTTTTTGTTTCCCATGCAACGTTCCTCAACATCATCGACCGAATCTTGCCTACATCTAGAGTATTAAGTTCATGAAGAACAGAGTTACACATTAAGTAAGATGATATGATGTAGAGGGATAAATTCAAGCAATATGATGAAAACCCCATCCTTTTACCCTTGATGGAAACAATACAATACGTGCCTCTCTACCCCTACTGTCGCCGGGTGAGGACTCCGCAAGATTGAACCCAAAACTAAGCACTTCTCCATTGCAAGAATTACCAATCTAGTTGGCCAAACCAAACCAATAATTCTAAGAGACTTGCAAAGATATGAAATCATGCATATCAGAATTCAGAAGAGACTCAAATAATAGTCATAGATAATCTGAACATAAACTCACAATTCATCGGATCTCGACAAACACACCGCAAAAGAGTATTACATCGGATAGATCTCCATAAAGATCATGAAGAACATGGTATTGAAGATCAAAGAGAGAGAAGAAGACATCTAGCTACTAGCTATGGACCCATAGGTCTGTCGTGAACTAGTCACACATCATCGGAGGGGCAATGGACTTGATGTAGATGCCCTCCATGATCAATTCCCTCACCGGTAGATTATCGGAAAAGGCTCCCAGATTGGATCTCTCGGGAACAGAGGCTCCCGATAGTGTAAAATTATTTTCGTGGCTCTTTTTGGCGATACAGAAATATTTGGGAATTTATAGGCGAAGAAATAGGGTTATGAGGCCTGCAGGGGGCCCACAAGCTGGGGGCACGGCCACCCCCCAAGGCGCGCCCTGTAGGCTTGTGGCCTCCCGGCAATTTCCTTGCCCCCTAATCCAAGTCTGTTGTGTGTCTTGTGGTCCAATAAAATCCGGAGATTTTATTCCGTTTGGACTCCGTTTAATACTCCTTATCTTCAATATTCAAAAACGTGGAAAAACAGAAACTGTCACTAGGCTCTAGATTGATAGGTTAGTCCTAAAAATAATATAGAACATCATATTAATGCATATAAAACATCCAAAATAGATAATATAATACCATGGAACAATAAAAAATTGTAAATACGTTGGAGACATATCAAGCATCCCCAAGCTTAATTTCTGCTCGTCCTCGAGTAGGTAAATGATAAAAACAGAGGTTTTGATGTGGAGTGCTACTTAACATATTTATCCATGTAATATTCTCTAATGTGGCATGGATATTTGGATCCATATGACTCAAAACAAAAGTCTAATGTTGACACAAAAACAATAATACTTCAAGCATACTAATAAGGTAATTGCTTCCTTTCAAAATAACATGGTCTTAGAAAGTTATCCCTACAAAAACATATGGTCTTGCTATGCTCCATCTTCACCACACAAAGTATATAAATCATGCACAACCCCAGTGAAAATCAAGCAATTGTTTCACACCTTTTATGTTCTCAAACCTTTTCAACTCTCACGCAATACATGAGCGTGAGCCATGGATATAGCACTATAGGTGGAATAGAGTGTGGTGGAGGTTGCAAAAAGAAAGGAAGAATATAGTCTCACATCAACTAGACATATCAACGGGCTATGGAGCCCATCAATAGATATTAATATGAGTGAGTGATGACGAGTTGATGAATATACTTCTCGCTCCTCGTTGGTTACCCCAAGTGGAAGGTGGAGATGTAATCAGCAGCAGGTTTTACCTTACATGGAGACTGTAAGGTTTATCGAACGAGGAGGACTCCGAGGATCAACATGTAGGTGTCCCCTACCCTGGCGCAAGCAGAAGACGTGGACCTGCACACACACAAATAACTTTGCTCCCAACGAGTATGGAGAGGTTGTCTATCTCTCCGGCCTTGTAGTTTGCAAAGGATCAAAACACAAGCGGGAATAGTAATAGTGATTGCAATGGAAAAGTAAATGAAAGCAGTAAATGATGGAGGTGTAAGCAATGGTGGTGATATGGATCGGAGTCACATGATGTTCACTAGTGATGTCTCTCTCCCAAAAGACGATAAACAACTATGCTTGGGTAAACAAATTACAGCTGGGCAATTGACAGAATTATAAATGCACCGCAATGCTAATTATGCTACTTGAAAGTTAGAGGCTCAATAGAAATGGGCAGTACACCAAGACAAGCAGACCGTTTATTCATCAACATCTACTGACTAATCATCCACCTTGAGATATCTATCGAGAACATCTCGCTGGTATTAAGTTGTGAGCCCCAACCAAAGTGTAAACTCAAAGTAACGGACAACTGCATTAACGAACTATGCGTAAGGTAAACAATCTTTGCAACCATGGTCACAAGCACCGTTGTTTTCTCCCTGGTGGCAAGAGCACATCCCCTAGTCTCATGTTTCTGTCACTCAAGCTAGACATTAGGGGCATGAACCCACAATCATGCATAACGCTCCCTCTTGGAGTTACAATCTACTACTCGGCCAAAGCAATAAAGAGCAACAGAGAACATGCATGAATCACTAAAGAACATAATATAAAAGGAGAATCAAATATATAACTCATAACAATCTGAACATAATCTCATAATCCATCGGATCCCAACAAACCAAGCATAGCAATAATAGGAAAATTACATAGATGCCTTGATCATGCAGGGAAGCTCGCAAGGGCTAATCATGGAAGCAGAAGATTGGAGAAAAGACATCCCATAGATACTGGTCATGGGCTCATGGTCCAAGGAGGAGTACTCACGGCACGTCCGGGAAGCGTCCATGGCGGTGGAGAAGCTCCCGGAGGTCAATCCTCCCTCCGGCAGGGTGCCAAGAAGAGGTCTCCTGAGCACCCGATCTCAGAAGCGCTTCGGTGGCGAAACGATGGAGAAATTCACGATTCTGGATGTGATGGAAGGGTTTCCACTCGGAGGAGTAAATATAGTCGAAAGGAGGGCGTCCGAAGAGGTGAGGCCCACCCAGGCGGCCCATGTGTGCGGCCAGGGGCCAGGCCGCGCCGGGAGGTTGCCTGGGCAGACCCTCGCCCCCTCTGGCCCATCTTCGGTGATCTGGAAGCTTCCGTTACGCTAATTTTTATATATTTTTCTCGGGATTTTGGGGCTCCGGAAAATTGGGTAAAAGCCCGTGCAAAAAAGACATTAGCAAATAGAAACTGCACTGGGTGCATTGAGTTAGTAGGTTAGTCCAAATATGTGTAAAAAGATATAAAAGTGTAGCAAAACATATAACAATGTCACCAGAAAGATCATGGAGCTAGCAGAAATTATAGATACGTTTGGGACGTATCAGTGAGTAGGGATTGCCATGCAACAAATGCACTAGAGCTATAAGTGTATGAAAGCTAAAAAAGAAAACTAAGTGGTTGTGCAAAACACGTAATACCACTAGTTATCTAAAAGTGACAATATAGGAGACTCTCTATGAAGAACATGGTGCTACTTTGAAGCACAAGTATGGAAAAATATACTAGCATTGTCCCTTCTCTATTTCTCTCATTTTTTCTTCTTCTGTTTTTTTTTTCAAATGGGCTTCTATGGCTACTTTTATTTTTTTGTAAAGTCCGGAGACTCATCTCAACTTGTGAGGGAACCATAGCTTCCATCATCCTTTTTCTCACACGGGACAATGCTCTAATAATGCAAATCATCACACTTTTATTTACTTACAACTCAAAGATTACAACTCGATATCTAGAACAAAGTATGATTCTATAAACAATATGGAAGTGATGGTGTGTGTCATAAAAACAAGACGATGGTGTTGCATGTCAATATATCTCGGAATGGCTATGAAAATGCCATAATAGGTAGATAAGGTGGCTGTTTTGAGGAAAATATATGGTGGCTGTTTTGAGGAAGGTGGGTTTAATGTACCGACGAAAGTTGCACGGTACTAGAGAGGCTAGCGAAGGTGGAAGGATGAGAGTGTGTATAATGTATGAACTCAGCATTAGTCATAATAACTCACATACTTATTGAAAAAGCCTATTAGTTATCGAAGCAAACTATTAGACGCATGCTCCTATGGAAGGGTTGGTAGGAGTTAACCATCGCGCGATCCCGACCTCCATACAAAGGTTGACAATCATTAAGCAAATTATGCTCTGACTTCATCACATAAGGGTTCACCATACGTGCATGCTAGGAGAATCATAAGCTTTAAAACACGTATTTATTCTAATTCACAATTACTTACTAGCATGACTCTCATATCACCATCTTCATATCTCAAAACTATATGTAAGGAATCAAACTTCTCATCATATTCAATGCACTTAATATGGAAGTTTTTTATTATATCCCTCTTGGATGCCTATTATATTAGGACTAAATTCATAACCTAAACCAATTACCATGCTGTTTAAAGAACTCTAAAAAATAATATAACTGAAGTACGAGAGTTTAATAATTTCTATAAAACAAAACACCGTCGTGCTCTAAAAGATATAAGTGAAGTACTATAGCAACATTGCCTAGCTCAAAAGATATAAGTGAAGCACAAAGAGTATTCTAATAAATTCACGATTCAGCACGTCTCTCTCTCAAAAGATGTGTGCAGCAAGGATGATTGTGGCAAACTAAAAAATAAAGACTCATATCATACAAGATGCTCCAAGCAAAACACATATCATGTGGTGAATAAAAATATAGCCTCAAGTAAATTTACTGATGGATTGAAGACGAAAGATGGGATGCCTTCCAGGGAATCCCCAAGCTTAGGATCTTTGGTATCCTTGAATATGGCTTGAGGTGCCTTGGTCATCCCCAATCTTAGGCTCTTGCCACTCCTTATTCTGTAGTCCATCAAATCTTTACCCAAAACTTGAAAACTTCACAACACAAAACTCAACAGAAAACTCACGAGATCCGTTAGTATAAGAAAAATAATCACCACTTTAGGTACTGTTGTGAACCCATTTTTTATTTATATTGATGTGATGTTTACTGTATTCCAACTTCACCATGGTTCATACCCCCCGATACAACCTATAGATTCATCGAAATAAGCAAACAACACAAAGAAAACAGAATCTTTTAAAAACAGAACAATCTGTAGCAATCTGTTTACTTAGAATACTTATGTAACTCAAAAAATTCCAAAAACTTAGGAAGATCTGGGAAATTTGTAAACCAATCTTTTGTAAAAAATTCAGATCAAAAGCACTTTCTAGCGAATTTATAAAATTCCTCGAAGGACAGCGAAAGTTTCTGTTTTTTAGCAAAATCAACTTGCAAGCACCATAGACCATCCCAAAGGTCTTACTTGGCTCAAACACTAATTAAAAAAAGAAAACAAAACTATTACAGAGGTAATAATATGTGCAGCACTCAAAAACATAATAAAAACAAAATCAAAATAAATAAAATTGGGTTGCCTTCCAACAAGCGTTATTGTTTAACGCCCCTAGCTAGGCACAATGCAATAGATCTAGGTATTGTCATCTTTGGTAGGCAATCCATAGGTAGCTCTCATAATAGATTCATAGGGTGATCTTATTTTCTTTGTAGGAAAGTGCTCCATGCCTTTCCTTAATGGGAATTGGAATCTAATATTACCTTCCTTCATATCAATAATTGCACCAATTGTTCTAAGGAAAGGTCTACCAAGAATAATAGGACATGTAGGATTGCAATCTATATCAAGAACAATGAAATATACGGGCACATAATTCCTATTTGCAATAATAAGAACATCATTAATCCTTCCCGCAGGTTTCTTAATTGTAGAATCCGCTAGGTGCAAATTTAAAGAGCAATCATCAAATTCACGAAATCCTAGCACATCACATAAAGTTTTTGGAATCGTGGAAACGTGTGACATCCCCGGATTAGGCTACAGTAATCTCGGTAATTGAACTACAGTAAACCTATGCAAAGGATGCCACGTCACCATGATTATATTGTTGATCTCGCGATAGTCGAAACCAATTCGAAGTTCGAAGTTTAAAAATAAATCAAATGGGAAAAGTTTTACAATGTTTAAAATAAAAATTGTCGGGGAAGTTATTAAATTTTTTCTAATAAGTTATAAAAACAAATCGGGAATTTTTAATTTGTTAAAACCCTATATATTTAAAACACAAATAATAAAAGAATAATAATAAAAAAGTATTTAAAAATAATAATAAATGGTAAAATCATATAATAAAATAAAATAAATAAAAAACAAAACAAAAAAATCCTGGCCAACTCGGCCAAGTGGCCCAGCTGGCCATAACCATCTCGGCCCACCTAGTGGTGGGGTATAAAGCGCCCCCACCGGGGCAGGCAACCCTAGCCCCGTCCCAACTCCCCCTAGCAACCGCCGCCGCCCCCTGGCCTTACTACTCTCCTCCCCTCACGACCGAGACCCACCTCCCCTCTCGGTCTCCCTCACCTACCCCCTCGATCACGTTGCCCCACGACGCTCCCTACCCCAGCGCCTCCCTCCTCTCTCCACCGCGCGAGTCTCCCCCTGCGCCCCTCTCCTGCCAGCCAGATCCACCTCTCCCGATCCCCCACCTCCTCCTCCCACTCACCTCGCGAGGCTCCCTCTTCGCGTGCGCCCGGAACCACCCCACCTCGCCTCGTCCCCTCCACCGCGCCGGCTCGCCCAGCCCCGTCGCCACCCCCCCGTCGCCTCTGCCTCCTCTCCCTCGCGTGGCACCGTCGACCTCCCCATCCACCGCGCCGCCTCCCCCATCCTGCGGCGCCTCTTCCAGCAACCGGCCCCTATCCTCACCGGGCCGGCCTCCTGCGGTGACCCTCCACCAGCCGCCCCTGCTCCGGCGACCCGCGGGCCCGTGGCCTAATCCCCTGCGCCAAACGCCGCCGCCTCAGCGCCTCACACCGGCTGGTCTCCACCTGCGCCATCACCTCGCCTCCGTGCAGCCCCTCGCCGGCTCCACATTCACCACTGCGCCGTCGTCCCTTCTCCACCTCGATGCCGCACCGACCCCGTGCCGGTTCCGCACCGGCGCCACCAACCCCACCGAATCCACCGCCTCTTCACCGGACCTTCCCCGACGGTCACCTCTACATCGGGCCACTGCTACGTCTACAGCGCGGTGAGCCCATTCGGGCTCCTCCCACCCTCTCCTTCCTCTCCCTACTCCGACGATTCGCCGGTCGTGTGCTCGCGTGCGCCCCTGGCCACCCCCTGTTAGACACGGGGGATAGCCATGTGCTTTGTGCATTATGAATGTAAAAGAAAAAAATAAAAATAAATGAAAAGACAAGGGAGATGTGTATATGTGTATGAAATATGTATGTATGCATGTGAATATGGTTGTGTGTGTATGTATAATAAATATTACTGGATGTGTGGGTATGTGTGTGCGTGTAGTGTTTGTGTGCTCGTTGTCCCAATGACATGCGGGGCCCATGTCCCTAAAAATAACGATAATAAAAGAAAATGAATAATTAGTTATATTAATTAATTAGTTAATTACTTAAATAGATAAATTACTAATCTGATAATATAGATAAGTAATTATCTCTTTAAAATATGACACGTGGGTCCCCCACTAAATTAATATGATTAATTAATATTAAACCTAATTAAAAACTTGTGTCTATGACACACGGTACCCACTGGTCAGTTGACCAGTTAACTACTGATGTCTGCATGACATCATGTTGATGTCATAATTGCATTTAATCAATTTAATTAAATATGTTTTTAGTTCCTAAATATTTTATAAAACTTTAAAAATTAATATAAAATAATCCGTAAGTCAGATCAAAATAATTTTAACATGAAAGTTGATCTGCAGAACGAGACGAACCCGGATACACGGTCCATTCGTCTGTCATGCGTCCCTAGCATAGCAAACAGGGAACATTTCCATCATTTCCAGTCTGACCGGTAGTAGCCAGAGACCCGGAAAATATCGTCTGATATTCTTCCGACCCGTCTATGACGGATGTTGCTGCGTTAGCTCATGCCTAGCGTGCATATTGCCATGTCATGCATCGTGTCACATCTGTTGCTGTTATTTATTGTTTCTTCCCCCTCTTCTTACCGGTAGACCCCGAGGCTGCCGCTGCCGCCGGGTACATCTATGACCCTGCTGACCAGCCTTTTGCCACAAAGCAGCAAGGCAAGCAACCCCCCTTGATCATCCCTATATCGCCTATGTCTTTCTCCCTCATGCTTGCATTAGTATTTTGCTACTGTTGTAGTTAGCTCCTATATATGATGCATAGCCTATTTTTGATGAACTGCTACTTTCAGTACTGTACCTTTAAACTGCTTAGTATAGGTGGAGCAGTCATCCCCTCTGACCCCATTGTCCAGTTGCCCTGCTTGTTTACAAATCTCGATCCCTGATCGACGAGCCAGACCCGACACAACACGTACACCCCCTTAGTTGTACGAAGCTACAGGGATACTATCGGGTATCGAGGGTGACACCTCGCCAAGTACTCCTGATGATATCTCTGTAGAACAACTAATCGGTCGGGGTTATCGAGGGTGATTCCTCTTTCACCATTCCCGACGATGACTTTGTCGTGCAACACCTCAAGTGTGGGACCCCCGAGGGTGATTCCTCTAAGCCCACCTTGAGGGATACATCGTTCGGAATCCAACGAGGGTGATACCTCGGATTCCCCCGATGTTTCAACCACACAATTACTCGACCATGTTACTCGGATCATTGGTGATTAGTTGTTAGACGGGTGGATTCCCGCGAGATTGTGTCGATGGCCTAATTAAAATGATAATGGATTTGGGTATTTCATCTGGGTTGGTTGCAGATCTTTTCACAATAACCGGCTACGCGGGAAGAATTATGGGTACTCGGCGTCGTGGTATCAGCCGAAGCTTTTCAGATGTCAGCAATGTAGTGGCGCGCGCCCGAGTGGTCCCGAGATGCACCACACTTGTGATTAAGGGATGCTAGGACTGACGTCGGCCGCCCACGGATTGTGTAGGAGCGCGAAGGGGAACTGGCCCCACGAACCCTTTGTGCTTAGGAATTAGACCGGCGGGCTGGCCTCTCTGTTGAGTCTTAGGTGGGGCTGCGACGTGTAGATATTCCGAGGCCGGGCATGACCCAAAAAAGTGTGTTCGGACAGAGTGTTATCGAGCGTGAAGGGAAATGTGGTGCACCCCTGCAGGGATGAAAATTAACTATTTGAATAGCCGTGTCCACGGTTATAGGACGACTTGGAGTTGTGCCCTGATCTTATACAACTACAATTGTTACTTAACTGAATTTTAGTTGCCCCGGGATCGCTTCCTCGCAGGGTGTCGAGGAAGGATCTCTGGGCATGACCTCACTTTAATATTGCTGCAACAATATGACTATTAATTGTGTTACACCTATTCTACTCTCGTCTATTGCTGCGAGACCCTGAAGATGCTAGTCTTCGATAGGACTAGGCCTTCTCTCTCTATTCTTGCATTGCTGCAGTCAGTCCACATATAACCACCCCCTTCTTTGATACTGATGCATACTTAGAATAGTTCTGATGTAAGTCTTGTGAGTACTTTGGATGAGTACTCACTATTGCTTTGCTCCCCCTTTATCCCCTTGATCCGTTGCTGCGACCAGATGATGGAGCCCAGGAGATGGAGTTTCCTGCCGACGCCTGCCGCCCCGATGGTGTCATCTTCGTCGAGGCCGCCTAAGATAGGAGTAGTTAGGAGGTTCCCAGGCAGGAGGCCTCGCCTCGTTCGATCGTGTTTGTTTTGTGCTAGCCTTCTCTAAGGCACCCCATTTTTATGTCTGTACTTAGATATTTATTGCTTCCGCTCACTCGTGTGCTTATCGAGCTTCTGTATTCTAGCCCTTGAGGCCCCTGGCTTGTAATATGAAGCTTGTATTATTTTATTTGTGTCTAGAGTTGTGTTGTGATATCTTCCCGTGAGTCCTTGGGTTTGATCGTACGCATTTGCGTGTATGATTAGCGTACGATTAAACCAAGGGCGTCACAAAACGCTAGCACCCAAATCACACAAAGCATGCCACTCATAATATTTAATTTTACTTTTAATAGTAGGTTCCCACTCATCATAAAGCTTTCTAGGTATAGAAACTTCCAACTCTAGTTTTGCTTCAAAAGATTTCATCATGGCATCCATAATATGTTTAGTAAAAGCTTTATTTTGACTATAAGCATGCAGATAATTCAACATGGATTGTAACAAGGAAACACAATCAATCAAAGAGCATATATAATAATTAAAGTTCTTGAAATACGAAACAGTGGGCTCATTGCTATTTAAAGTTTTGACCTCTTCCATCCCACTTTTATTAATCTTATCATTACGATTTAAAAACTCCGAATCATTGGGACGCCTTTTAACTAAAGTTGACTCATCTCTAGTCCCATCTTTTTCAAGATTTATACTAGAAAACAAAGATTCAATAGGTGTAACACCAATCACTTCAAGACCTTCATCATTATTATCACGATAAAACACCTTTTCATGCCATTCACGCTTAGCACGTATTCTAGCGGTTCTTTCCTTACACTCGTCAATACAAATTCTCATAGCTTTTAGAGACTCATTAATATCATGCTTGGGTGGAATAGACCTAATTTTGAAAGAATCAATCTCAAGAGAAATTATATCAACGTTCCTAGCCAAATCATCAATCTTGAGCAATTTTTCTTCAATCATAGCATTGAAACTTGTTGAGAGCTAATGAATTCTTTAATATTATTCTCAAGATCAGAGGGCATCTTATTATAATTTACATAAAAATTGTTGTAGGAATTACCATAATTATTAGAGGAATTACTAGCAAACGTCCTAGGATTAAAATTACCTCTATACGCTTTATTGCGAAAATTGTTCCTACCAACAAAATTCACATCCATAGATTCATTATTATTTCCAATCAAAGAAGACGAAGGCATATCATTGGGATCAATAGGAGCCCTCTTACTAGCAAAAAATTTCATTAATTCATCCATCTTTCCACTCAAAGTATTTATTTCTTCCATAGCATGCACTTTTTTACTAGTATGAGATCTTTCGGTATTCCATTGAGAATAATTGGCCATAATATTATCTAGGAGTTTAGTAGCTTCTCATAACGTGATTTCCATACAAGTACCACCCGTGATGGAATCTAAAATATTTCTAGAAGGAAAATTCAATCCTGCATAAACAATTTGTATAATCATCCATAAACTCAAACCATGTGCGGGGCAATTCCTAATCATTAGTTTCATCCTCTCCCAAGATTGTGCAACATGCTCATGATGAAGTTTCTTAAAATTCATTATATCGTTCCTAAGGGAGATGATCTTAGCGGGCGGAAAGTACTTGGAAATAAAAGTATCTTCACACTTATTCCATTAATGAGTACTAACTTTAGGTAAAGATGAAAACCAAGTTTTAGCATGATCTCGTAGTGAGAAAGGAAAAAAGCTTCAATTTAACAATTTCATTATCCACATCTTTCTTCTTTTGCATATCACACAACTAAAGTGTTTAGATGGGATGCGGCATCTTCACGAGGAAGGCGAGAAAATTGTTTCTTCATAACAAGAATGAGGAAAGCGGTATTAATTTCACAAGATTTTGCACAAGTGGCAGGAGCAATCAGAGTACTAATAAAATCATTATTATTAGTAGTGGAAAAGTCACAAAACTTGGTATTCTGTTGAGCCATCGTGTCAAAGCAAGCAATCTAGCACACAAGCAAGCAAAAAAAAAAAGACGATCGGAAAAAGGGCGACTAAAAAGGGTAAATGTTTTTGGTATTTTCTGAAAATCTATTTAGAAGTGGGGGAGAGGAAAACAGAAGTGGGGGAGAGGAAAACGAGAGGCAAATGGCAAATCAAGAAAATGCAAGAGATGAGTTTGTGATGGGTACTTGGTAGGCATGATCGTGCTATGTATCCTCCCTGGCAACGGCGCCAGAAATCATTCTTGCTACCTTTGAGCTTGCGTTAGTTTCCCTTGAAGAGGAAAGGGTGATGTGCTACTGCAAAAAAATACCTTACAACGGCGCCAGAAATAGGCACGTCGACGGGAGAATACTTGGCTTGATCTTTCTGCTGCGACTACGCCTTAAGGGACTTCCTAGGCAAGTGTGCAAAGGATTTCCCCCGTGGCCTTGGAGCCTTGCGTGTTCTCTCGAAGCAGAAAGGGTGATGTAGCATAGCGGTGGTAAGTATTTCCCTCAGTTTGAGAACCAAGGTATCAATCCAGTGGAGGAGTATCTCAAGATCCTGCACAAACACAAATACTTGCTCCCAACGCTATGAAAGGGGTTGTCAATCCCTTATAGATTGTTTGCCAAGTGATAACTGAAAGCAACAAAGTAACAAAGCATAGTAAAAGCGGAGATGTAAACGATGGATGTGAATAGACCCGGGGGCCGTAGTGTTTACTAGTGGCTTCTCTCATGAAAGCAAGTAGACGGTGGGTGAACAAATTACTGTCGAGCAATTGATAGAACCGCGCAAAGTCGTGACGATATCTATGCAATGATTATTTCTATAGGCATCACGTCCAAAACAAGTAGACCGATACTGTCTGCATCTACTACTATTACTCCACGCGTCGACTGCTATCCAGCATGCATCTAGTGTATTAAGTCCATAAGAACAGAGTAACGCCTTAAGCAAGATGACATGATGTAGAGGGATAATCTCAAACCAATGATAAAAACTCCATATTTTTACCCTTGATGGCAACTACTTGATGTGTGCCTTGTTGCCCCTACTGTCACTGGGAAAGGTCACCACATGGCAGAACCCAAAACCAAGCACTTCTCCCATTGCAAGAATCATAGATCTAGTTGGCCAAACAAAACCCAAGACTCGGAAAGACTTACAAGGATATCAAATCATGCATATAATAAATCAGCAAATACTCAAATATATATCATAGATAATCTGATCACAAATCCACAATTCATCAGATCTCGACAAAAACACCACCATAGAAGATTACATCGGATAGATCTCCATGAAGATCATGGAGAACTTTGTATTGAAGATCCAAGAGAGAGAACAAGCCATCTAGCTACTAACTACGGACCCATAGGTCTGAAGTGAACTACTCACGAGTCATTGGAGGGGCGATGATGATGATGAAGAAGCCCTCCAACTCCAAAGTCCCCTCCGGCAGTGTGCCGGGAAGGGTCTCCAGATGAGATCTCGCGAAGACGGAAGCTTGCGGCGGCGGAAAAGTATTTTCGAGGCTCCCTTGATTTTTTGCGGAATATTTGGGAATTTATAGGCCAAAGATCTAGGTCAGGTGCGACCAGGGAGGCCACAAGCCTGCCCACCGCCGCCTCCCCCTAGTGGCGGAGTGGGGGCTTGTGGGCTCCCTGGAGCCCACCTGGCTTGGCCCAAAGGCCCCCTGATCTTCTTCCGTTCGGGAAAAAATCATTTCGGGTTTTTTCTTCCGTTTGGACTCCGTTCCAAAATCAGATCTGAAAAGAGTCAAAAACACGGAAAAACAGGAACTAGCACTTGGCACTGAATTAATAAGTTAGTCCCAAAAAATATATAAAAGGGACATAAAACAACCAAAGAAGACAAGATAACAACGTGAAACCATCAAAAATTATAGATACGTTTGAGACGTATCATGATGCAGCAGAGTAGATAAGTATTTCCCTCAGTTTGTTGAGAACCAAGGTATCGATCCAGCAAGAGGAACAAGCAAGGCCCTAATAGTAGTACCTACACAAATAATCAAACACTTGCACCCAACGCTATAAATTGGTTGTTAATCCCTTCAGAGTTATTTGCAAGGATGAGATCTGATAGAGATAGATATAAAAGATTGCGGAAACAAAAGTAAATAAATTGCAGTAATGTATTTTTGGTATTTTTGGTTTATAGATCTTAAAATATAATATGGAAAATAGACCCGGGGGCCATAAGTTCTCACTAGAAGTTTCTCTCATAAAGAAAAATAATACGGTGGATGAACAAATTACTGTCGAGCAATTGATAGAAAAGCAAATAATTATGAAGATATCTAAGGCAATGATTATGCGTATAGACATCACGTCCGTATCAAGTAGATCGAAATGATTCTGCATCTACTAGTATTACTCCACACATCTACCAATTCTTGCCTGCATCTAGAGTATTAAGTTCATGAAGAACAGAGTAACGCATTAAGTAAGATGACATGATGTAGATGGATAAACTCAAGCAATATGATGAAAACCCCATCTTTTTACCCTTGATGGCAACAATACAATACGTGCCTCGCTACCCCTACTGCTGTTGGATGAGGACACCGCAAGATTGAACCCAAAACTAAGCACTTCTCCCATTGCAAGAATTACCAATCTAGTTGGCCAAACCAAACCAATAATTCGAAGAGACTTGCAAAGATATGAAATCATGCATATAAGAATTCAGAAGAGACTCAAATAATATTCATAGATAATTTGAACATAAACTCACAATTCATCGTATCTCGACAAACACACCGCAAAAGAGTATTACACCGGATCGATCTCCATGAAGATCATGAAGAACATGGTATTGAAAATCAAAGAGAGAGAAGAAGCCATCTAGATACTAGCTATGGACCAGTAGGACTGTGGTGAACTACTCACACATCATCGACGGGGGAATGGAGTTGATGTAGCTGCCCTTCATGATCAATTCCCTCTTCGGCAGATTACCAAAAAAGGCTCCCAGATTGGATCTCTCGGGAACAGAGGCTCCCGGTGGTGTAGAAGTATTTTCGTGGCTATTTTTGGCGATACAGGAATATATTGGAATTTATAGGCCAAGAAATAGGGTTAGGAGACCTGCACGGGGCTGATACGTCTCCAACGTATCTATAATTTTTGATTGTTCCATGGTATTATATTATCAACTTGGGATGTCTTATATGCATTTATATGCCATTTTATATCATTTTTGGGACTAACCTATTAACTCAGTGCCTAGTACCAGTTTCTGTTTTTTCTGTGTTTTTGACCTTTTTCAGAAAAGAATATTAAACGGAGTCCAAACGGAATAAAACCCGCGGGATGATTTTTTTTCCATAAGAGAAGATACCCAGAAGATTTGAGAACCAAGCCAGGGAGTCTCGTGGGAGGTCATGAGCCCCCTAGGCGCGCCCCAGGGTGGGGCGCCTAGCAGGCTCGTGGGCCCCCCTTGCCTCCTTTTCCCTACCTCTTTCGCCTATAAATTCCCAAAAATCCCGAAACAAACAGAGGGAGCCACGAAAATACTTTTCCGCTGCAGCAAGCTTCTGTCTCCGCGAGATCCCATCTGGGGACCGTTCTGGTGTCCTGTCAGAGGGGATTCGGACACAGAGGGCTTCTTCATCAACACCATTGCCTCTCCGATGATGCGTGAGTAGTTCACCACAGACCTTCGGGTCCATAGCTAGTAGCTAGATGGCTTCTTCTCTCTCTTGGATCTTCAATACAAAGTTCTCCATGATCTTCATGGAGATCTATCCAATGTAACTTTCTTTTGCGGTGTGTTTGTCGAGATCCGATGAATTGTGGATTTATGATCAGATTATCTATGAATATTATTTGAGTCTCCTCTGATTTCTTATATGCATGATTTGGTATCCTTGTAATTCTCTTCGAGTTATGGGTTTCGTTTGGCCAACTTGATCTATAATTCTTGCAATGGGAGAAGTGCTTGGGTTTGGATTCATATCGTGCGGTGTCCTGACCTAGTGACAGAAGGGGTAGCGAGGCACGCATCGTGTTGTTGCCAAGTGATCAAATCATCGGTGGCTCCGTATTGGAGGAAACACTTTCAGCTCACGAAATCATGGTTGTAATCGCGCCATGTTCCAAACCCTTCCAAGCCTATCTTCTCCACAAGAAACTTCTCAATGGCCAAACAGAAGCAAGGCAGATAGTTCGGCGATCTAAGTCATATAAGGTTCATGAAGGAGAAATGTATAGAAAAGGCACTACCGGAGTCCTCCAGTGGTGCATATCTAAAACAGAAGGCAAACAAATGTCGACTGACATACATGCAGGCATGGGAGGTCACCATACAGTGGCTAGAGCTCTGGTGGGAAAAGCATTTCGGGCTGGCTCTTTTGGCCAACAGCTCGATCAGACGCCCCTACACTTGTCTGACATTGCGTTGGATGTCAACTTTTTGCAAATCAAAGCCGCATGCATGCAACAGCTCTTCGAACAATACCGATCACTTGGTCTTTCGCGGTCTAGGGGCTTAAAATGGTTGGACCTCTTAAAGGGGGATCGAAGAAAAAGAAATATTTACTAGTTATGGTCGATAAGTTCACTAAGTGGATCGAAGCTAAACCAATAACTTTTGCCAAGCCCGGACCGGTCATCGATTTCATATCAGATGTGGTCCATTGTTATAGCGTTCCGCACAGTATAATAACAGATAATGGATCCAATTTTATAGCTCAGGAAGTTAAGGACTGGTGCACGAACCTAGGTATTAAGCTCGACTAGGCTTGTGTGTATAACCCACAAACAAATGGAGCGGTCAAACCGGCTAATGGTCTCATCATGAGCGGAATCAAGCCTCGTTTAGTACAATCTCAAAGAATTAGATTGCCATTGGGTAGAGGAGCTCGACTCCGTATTGTGGGGTTTGCGCACAACACCGAATAGGTCCATGGGTTATACGTCATTCTTTATGGTGTACGGGACGGAAGCAGTCCTCCCGTGTAATATCATCTATGATGCACCTAGAGTGCGCACGTACGAGGAAAAATAAGCCGAGTTGTATCGACAAGATGACTTGGATGCACTAGAAGAAGAGTGTGATATAGCTCTGGCATGTTCCACGTTGTATCAACAACAGGCTTGGCGCTATCACAACACGAAAGTTCGGGCGAAGACTTACAACGTCGGCGATCTTGTGCTGCATCTCCGTGAGAAGAAAAAGAATAAATTTTCACTCAAATGGGAGGGACCTTTCATCATCGACGACATGCTTACGGGAGAGGTTTATTGTCTTCCCAATGCGTCAGATAATCGTCTTGAACCAAACCCATGGAACGTGGCTCGTCTTTGATGTTTCTACAACTAAACTGGTGGAGTCATGCTAGTTTATTCCCTTGTTATCTTTTTAGTTTTTTCTGTATGCTTTTTCCTCTTTCAAGTGGGTTAACATATCCCAACTTATGTTCGAATAAACCTAGCTGTGTCCCTGAACGTGTATTTTCCGTAGACAACTCGGGGCTTTCCAAAGCCGATAATAGTACATTTGTGCATCTCCTTCATGATGCATCTATTCTTCCTACACTTAAGTCTCTATATGCACTAAATTCGACTTAAGATTTTGCCAAGCTGGGTTGCCTGTCTCCTGTGTTTATCCTCTATGTTCCCGATTGTTCGGCTAGAGAATAAAGGGAGCACCTCTGCGATTTTTACGAACGGTTAATTCGAATACATACCTCAGACGGGTGAAGCCGAAAGCTAGGGTTCTTAATGACAAACTATTCCGACACAAGGAAGGTGACGATAATTAGGTGTTTATAACCAAGGGTTAAATTTCCCAAGCATACACTTAATACGCATACGACGAATATTCCAAAATCCAAAGAAAGAAACTCATGAAGGACCTATTTTCTTAGGAAGATGTTTCTTACTAAATAAAAGCAATATAATATAACTCCATGATAATTATTTGTTCCTTTAGCACCATATGGTTGGATTGCCTAGTTCACGGAACTGTTTACCTATTTCACAGGTTAGATAGTACGTAATACTTCCTGATTTCTATCAAGGATGGCAGAAGCGGATGGTCAGTTAAGACGGTATCAACACATCGGGCGGAGAACAAAGTAAGATAAATACTTAGTTACATAAAATCACACATCTGGCAGCTGGTCTAGGTTATCTATTATTACATCCATGCGACAATCTTGTTGCACAAGCGTGCTGCGAGCATCACTTGATCATAAACTAAGTGAAGAGTTACCTCTTGATCAACGGGCCTCGCTGGCCCGACTCGTGCCAGTTCTTCAGGTTCAATCTTAGTGAACCTCGTCTTCACCATTGCCCATGCCTCCCGAGCGCCTTCCTGGAAGGCCCATGTTTTCCACATTTCAAATCGGCGCTGAGCTCCTTTAAAGTGCTCAGCCAGTTCAACCATCCTTTCCACTGGCTTCTCGACCGACCATAATGCCTTCACATGCTCCTCATCCCTTTCTCCCTTCTTCATAAACTATGGACAATTCCTTTAGAAGGTCGCCACTAAATGAATTGGCTTCTTCTTCAGGACGCCCAGTCAGGAGTTCTGTAAAGAGGAGTGGATTTTTTTGTTTATTTTAGTACATATATTTGTATATTTACGATTTCGGCATATTACTTACCGAACATTCCACCCTTCAATATCTTGTTCTCTTCGATGGCATGTGCGAGCTGAGTCTTTAAACTCTCAGTTTGGCTTATATGTTCTTGTTTTTCCGCCTTAAGTTTTTTATTTTTATCAACGCTTCAAAACAAAGAGTTACAATTGGCCTCTTCTCAGATTCGGCGTATCTTTGTGATTCTCTGACCGCTTCCAGACCTTTTTGCAGTTGACCTCTAGGTTCAGCTGCTACAAAATACACTTTTGTTTATGAAAGATAATAGGGTAACAATGCACATAAGTTTAAAAAAAATCTCACCATGTGCTTGTCTCGTGAAACTCTTCACTTGTTCTAGTTTGGCTTTCGCAACCTCGAGTTGTGTTCGATGCGTCCCAATCTCCCGGGACATCTCCTTATTCTTGTCCCTCGCAGCCTAAAAAGCATGTCAATAATTTTGGTTAGACCCTTAGATCGCTATATTGTCCAATCAAGGATCGGGGGCTAGTGGCTTGGGATTTGTACACAATGGCAAAAATTTGAATACATACTTAAGGCTTGTTGACATATGGCTGGCGACACCCTCATGTCCTGCTCTGGCGACTCCGAGGTGCGCATCTACCGAACTCAAGGTGTTTAACTCTTATTCAGAAAATTCAGGATGGCGCAATGATTCTTTCCAACGGCGGTGGGTCATTACTCTCTCCACTTCGGAGTTGGTAACCATCACCTCGTCATGATACTCGGGAGGATAATCATGAGGAGGGACCTCCGCATTGTCCACTACCGTTAATAGGGTGGTTGTGTTCGGTTTCTAAACAATATGGCGACGAGCGTGAATACTTGTCGTTGATCGGAAAAGCAACACTTGCAGTAAATTTGTTACCTCTTGGCGGGGGGAGCAGTTGAAGTAGTCCCTATAGATGCTCCACGTTTCGAGGACCGACCATTGTTCGTCACGGGTTTGGTAGACCCTATGTTAATAGGTCTCCTGCGCATGGAGCAACGACCCGTTGTGGCAGGAGTGGCCGTTGTGGCAGGCGTGCGACCTTTTTCGGAAGGAGCTTTCTTTTTTTCCTTGGTTGATGAAGGAGGTATCTTGGTATAATCAACTATGAGGGCCACCTCGGAGTCGTTGGCGCTCATCTAAAAAAATAACCCATCTTCAAAGATAATTGATGTATCCGGATCGTCATGGAATCCTGGGTCGTCGTCCTTGGCATAGTTCGCCGGCTGAGGAGGAATGTAGTTGATTTTCTCGACCACACGCCTCCATTCCTGTTAGAACAAAAAATTAGGAATTTAGTCAGACAAGGGACGCTATAAATAAAAACATGAATTAGGGGATTTAAGCTATACTAACCCATTGGATGGGGTTATCACTAGAATAGCCTTCCTTGGTGTTCTAACTAATAAAGTCTTCCTTTTCTCCTTTATATAGATCAGCTAATACGAGAGACAATGCCGCTGGACTAGTCGGTCCCTCCCACTTGTATCAGGTGACATCACTTGAACCGTTGTATTGCCGCATGGGATGGGACCTTTGTTGAATAGGTTGAACACACCGCCTCATTGCTTCGACCATTACATCGATCATGGTAAGTTGGAAATGTGTCAACAATTTTACCTTGGCAACCAACTTTTTCACCTCCGAGTTGTATTCTTTATAAGGGCTCCTTTGGACGCTAGTTGAAACGCTTCTTAAGAGGAGCGGTTGAGAATTGGACAGACCCCTTCGGACAAGGTCAAATAAAGGCACGTCTTCGATATAGAACCATCTTGAGGTCCACTCTTCGGAAGCTGCCCTCGGGGTCCCTAGCGGATACCCAGTCTCAGCTATGTGCCATACTTTGGCTCTTCCAACTTCGCAAATAGTCCCTCCTTCGGTTTGGGGGACAAGGCAGAAAGTTTTCCTCCAGAATTCGAAATGGGCTTCACAACCCAGGAACATCTCGTAGAGAGCGACAAACACCGCGATGTGGAGCATGGATCCGCGGGTAAGGTGATGAAGTTGGATTCCGTAATACTCCAATAGGCCCCAAAGAAAGGGGTGAATAGGGAAGCCGAGGCCTCGTAAGAGGAACGGGACAAAGCATACTCTCTCCATCTTGTTGGGCATGGGTAATTTCTGTGCAAAGGCCTCGCCATTGGCGGAGGTTAGACCGGGGATGGTGGGTGCCATATCCGTGTCAGACAAGTACACATGCACCTCGAGCTCGTGCAAACGAAGATGCAAGAGTGAACAACTGGCCCAATCTCCTGGAAGAGATCCACGAGGGCGCGAGGATGAACCTGGAGAACTCATCATGTCTTTATTTCTCTGGTGTTCTTCTCGACGTATTGGAGGGGATGGGGAGCGTTGCTGGGGGCACGTGCGGATTATATGATAAGTAGCTTCTCTTTTTTCCTTGGGAAGGAACCACTTGTTTTCATTGACGTGTGGGAATTGAGGAGGTGTTTAACACTATAGGGGAAAATATGTTGGAGATATGCCCTAGAGGCAATCATGTACGATGATATTTCCTATGTGTTTATGAATTAAGATAGTCCTTGGACATTATCAGTTATGTGTATTAACAAGTACATGACTTGTTTGTGAGACTATTCATTGTATGATGACTGTCCTAAATGGTCCATAGTCGAAAGAGTTGTGTGGACGCACAACCAACTAGACTGGCATATGATACGGTGGATGGTCCGGTCTCACTAACCATGTATCATTGGATGCTAGCCTGATAATATGGACTCAGAAAGATCTGGTCAGATTCGACGTAGTCGGATCCGAGTCGAGATAAGGTCTCAGTTGGACAGACCCAAATATGAGGCACAACGATAGGTCATCTGTGAGTCTCTATTACAACATACGTTCTATGTCCTGAGAACTGAGCTAGCGCATGTACTTGGGATGGTGACAAACTTGCTTTGGGCCGACCAAACGCTACTCCATGACTGGGTAGTTACAAAGGTAGGTTTCGGGCTTGTCCAAACCCATGCTCGAGATGTGGCCGAGCAAGATGGGATTTGCCCCTCCGACTAGGAGAGATATACTATGGGCCCCTCTGGTGATCTGACCTAGATAAGCATGGCTATGCGATGAGGATTATGAGATAATCCGAATGTTGGTCAGATTCACAGAAACGAGAAAGAGGTCGTGGAGCAACAAAGATGACCATGTTACCTTGAGCACGACAACGTATACCGCGTGGCAAAGGGAACCAAAGTATGAAGTATATGTTCACCTAACTAGCTTCATCGGACACTTGGAGTCGACACACCTTGCTAGAGGCCGCTATTGACTAGCTAAGTCAGACGTGGTATGACTCGCGACCAAGTGAACAAGAACCTAAAGGATCACGCGCTTAAGGGAAGGAACACGTGGACTTTAGGGTCCGTGTGAGTCCCAAGAGTCGAGCCTGCGTCGAACGCCTATATATAGTGGAGGTGCGGCACACTTATGCGATTGATCGCTTCGGTGCCGTCATTAGGGTTGTGCATGTGTTGCACCTAGCCACCTCCACTCGCCGCTGCCGACCATGTGATTCGGACCTAGAAGTCCGCCGCATAGTGTTCCTCCCGCATGCACGGATACCATTAGAGGCGATGCACCTGTGTCGCTCCAGCGAACCTGTACGTGGGATCCAGCGACCGGCTATTCGAGGGAGATGATCCGACGACCGGCTGTTCGAGGGAGACGATCCGACGACCGACTGTTCGAGGGAGATCAGACAAGGAGGAGACGGACCGCGCCGACGTGCTGCCCCAACTCTACTTCCGCTGGACGGCACTGCGCGTCTAGTGGTAACAATCTATAATCCATCTCCGTAGCATGTTCTGCGCGTAGGAAAAATTTAATTCACATGTGATGCACCTATGGTAGAACCCAATAGTGGTATCAGAGCCTCTACTAGTGGTTTTGATCGCATGCATAATTGATATGTGGAGGCGGCTGATACGTCCATTTTGCATCATGCTTTCATGCTCATATTTATCTGTTTTTGAGCTGTTATTTCACTTCACGGTACAATACTTATGCCTTTTCTCTCTCATTTTGCAAGGTTTACATGAAGAGGGAGAATGCCCGCAGCTGGAATTCTGGCCTAAAAAAGGAGCAAGTTTGAGATGCCTATTCCGCGCAACTCCAAAAGCCGTGAAAATCAACGTGATTTTTTTGGGATTTATAAAAAATACTGGGCTGAAGAAGTGCCAGAGGGGCGCGAGCAGGGGGCCACAAGCCTGCTAGGCGCGGCCACCCCCTGGTCGCGCCTACGGGGCTTGTGGGCTCCCAGCTGACCCTCTGGCTCCCCCCTTTTGCTACAAGAAGGCTTTCGATCTGGAAAAAAATGAGGAGGAGGCTTTTCGAAGGATTTGCCGCCGCCACGAGGCGGAACTTGAGCAGAACCAATCTAGAGTTACAGCAGGATGATCCTGCCGAGGAAACTTCCCTCCCGGAGCGGGAAATCATCGCCATCGTCATCACCAACACTCCTCTGATCGGAGGGGACTCATCACCATCAACATCTTCATCAACACCATCTCATATCCAAACCCTAGTTCATCTCTTGTAACCAATCTCCGTCTTGCGACTCCGATTGGTACTTGTAAGGTAGCTAGTAGTGTTAATTACTCTTTGTAGTTGATGCTAGTTGGATTACTTGGTGGAAGAGTTTATGTTCAGATCCTTGATGCTACTCATTACCTCTTTGGTCATGAATATGATTATGCTTTGTGAGTAGTTACTTTTGTTCTTGAGGACATGGGATAAGTCATGCTATAAGTACTCATGTGAATTTGGTATTCGTTCGATATTTTGATGTGTTGTATGTTGTTTTTCCTCTAGTGGTCTTATATGAACGTCGACTACATAACACTTCACCATTATTTGGGCGTAGAGGAAGGCACTGGGAAGTAGTAAGTAGATGATGGGTTGCTAGAGTGACAGAATCTTAAACCCTAGTTTATGCGTTGCTTCGCAAGTGGCTGATTTGGATCCACTAGTTTAATGCTATGGTTAGACTTTGTCTTAATTCTTCTTTCGTAGTTGCAGATGCTTGCGAGAGGGGTTAATCATAGGTGGGATGCTTGTCCAAGTAAGTGCAGTACCCAAGCGTCGGTCCACCCACATATCAAACTATCAAAGTAACGAACGCGAATCATATGAACATGATGAAAACTAGCTTGACAAAAATTCCCATGTGTCCTCGGGAGCATTTTTCCTCCTATAAGACTTTGTCCAGGCTTTCCCCTTGCTACAAAAGGGATTGGGCCACTTTGCTGCACCGTTGCTACTTTTGTTACTTGTTGCTTGCTACGAATCATCTCACCACACAACTACTTGTTACTGATAATTTCAATGCTTGCAGATATTACCTTGCTGAAAACCACTTGTCAGATCCTTCTGCTCCTCGTTTGGTTCGACTACTTATCGAAAGGACTACGATAGATCCCCTATACTTGTGGGTCATCAAGACTCTTTTCTGGCGCCGTTGCCGGGGAGTGAAGCGCCATTGGTAAGTGGGACTTGGTAAGGAAACATTTATATAGTGCGCTGAAATTTATTGTCACTTGTCACTATGGAAACTAATCCTTTGAGGGGCTTGCTCGGGGTATCTTCACCTCGAACTGAAACACAAGGAATTGCTCCTCAACCTACTGCACCTACTGAAAATATTTTCTATGAATTTCCTTCGAGTATGCTTGATAAACTGCTGGCTAATCCTTTTACAGGAGATGGAACATCACATCCAGACTTGCATCTAATCTATGTAGATGAAGTTTGTGGTTTATTTAAGCTTACAGGTTTTCCCGGGGATGAGGTCAAGAAGAAGGTATTTCCCTTATCTTTGAGGGATAAGGCGTTGACATGGTATAGGCTATGTGATGATACTAGATCATGGAACTATAATCGGTTGAAATTGGAATTTCATCAAAAGTTTTATCCTATGTATTTAGAACATCGTGATCGGAATTATATTTATAATTTTTGGCCTCGTGACAGAGAAAGCATCTCTCAAGCTTGGGGGAGGCTTAAATCAATGTTATATTCATGCCCCAACCATGAGCTATCGAGAGAAATTACCATTCAGAACTTCTATGCTCGGCTTTCTCATGATGATCGCACCATGCTTGACACTTCTTGTATCGGTTCTTTTATGAAGAGAGATATTGACTTCAGATGGAATTTATTGGAGAGAATTAAACGAACTCTGAAGATTGGGAGCTTGATGAAGGTAAGGAGTCAGGTATGAATTTCAAATTTGATTGCGTTAAATCCTCTGTTGAAACAAATACCTTTTGTGATTTTAGCGCTAAGTATGGACTTGACTCTGAGATAGTAGCTTCATTGTGTGAATCATTTGCTGCTCATATTGATCTCCCCAAAGAGAAGTGGTTTAAATATCATCCTCCCTTAGAAGTCAATGTAGTTAAACCCAATCCAGTTGGAGAGAAAGTCATTGCCTATAATGATCCTATTGTTCCCAGTGCTTACATTGAGAAACCACCTTTCCCTATTAGGATAAAGGATCATTCTAAAGCTTCCACTGTGATACGTAGAGGCTACATTAGAACACCTACACCCCCTGGGCAAATTAGAGTTGAACCTAGCATTGCTATTATCAAAGATCTCGTGTCCGACAATGTTGATGGCCATAATATTCACTTCTGTGAAGATGCTGCTAGAATTGCTAAACCACACGCTAGAGACAAACATAGGCGTGTTGTTGGCACGCCTGTTGTTTCTGTTAAGATAGGAGATCATTGTTATCATGGTTTATGTGATGTTGGTGCTAGTGTTAGTGCAATACCTCAATCCTTATATAATGAAATTAAAGACGAGATTGCACCTATTGAGATAGAGCCTATTGATGTCACTATTCAGCTTGCCAATAGAGATACAATCTGCCCTATGGGAATTGTTAGGGATGTTGAAGTCTTGTGTGGTAAAACGAAGTATCCTGCTGATTTCCTCGTTCTTGCTACCACCCAAGATAGCTTTTGTCCCATCATATTTGGCAGACCCTTCCTCAATACCGTGAATGCTCATATTGACTGTGAGAAGCAAACTGTCACTGTTGGTTTTGAAGGTGTGTCACATGTGTTCAATTTCTCCAAGTTTGGTAGACAACCTCATCAAAAAGAGTTGCCTAGTAAGGATGAAACTATTGCCTTAGCTTCTATTGCCGTGCCTCCTACTGATCCCTTAGAGCAATACTTGCCTGAGCATGAAAATGATATGCGTATGGATGAGAGGGATGAGATAGATAGAGTTTTCCTAGAACAATATCCTATTCTTAAGAATAACTTGCCTGTTGAACTGGTTGGGGATCCACCCCCACCAAAAGGTGATCCTGTGTTCGAGCTTAAACAGTTGCCTGATACTCTTAAGTATGCTTATCCTGATGAAAAAGAGATATATCCTGTTATTATTAGTGCCAGCCTCTCAGAGCATGAAGAAAAGAAGTTACTAAAAACTCTGAGGAAGCACCGTGCTGCTATCGGATATACTCTTGATGATCTTAAGAGCATTAGTCCCACTCTATGCCAGCACAAGATTAAAACTGATCATCAACGGAGATTAAATCCTAAGATGAAGGAGGTAGTAAGAAAAGAAATACTAAAGCTCCTGGATGCAGGTATTATCTATCATGTTGCTCATAGTGATTGGGTGAGTCCGGTGCATTGCGTTCCTTAGAAGGGATGCATTACCATTGTCCCTAATGATAAGGATGAATTGATCCCACAGAGGATTATTACTGGCTATAGGATGGTGCTCGATTTTAGGAAATTCAATAAAGCCACTAGGAAAGATCATTACCCTTGCATTTTATTGACCAAATGCTAGAAAGACTGTCTAAACACACACACTTCTGCTTTCTAGATGGTTATTCTAGTTTCTCCCAAATACCAGTTGCACAAGCTGATCAGGAGAAAACCACTTTCACCTGCCCTTTCGGTACCTTTGCTTATAGACGTATGCCTTTTGGTTTATGTAATGCACCTGCCACCTTTCAAAGATGTATTATGGCTATATTCTCTGACTTCTGTGAAAATATTGTTGAGGTTTTCATGGATGACTTCTCCGTTTACGGGTCTTCCTTTGATGACTGCCTGAGAAACCTTGACCAAGTCTTGCAGAGATGTAAAGACACCATTCTTGTCTTGAATTGGGAGAAGTGCCACTTTATGGTTAATGAAGGTATCATATTAGGACTTAAAATTTCTGAAAGAGGTATTGAAGTCGATAAGGCTAAGGTTGATGCAATCGAGAAAATGCCATACCCCACAGATATCAAAGGTATAAGAAGTTTCCTTGGTCATGCTGGTTTCTATAGAAGGTTCATTAAAGACTTCTCTAAGATTTCTAGGCCTCTTACCAATCTCTTGCAAAAGGATATTCCTGTTGTCTTTGACGATGATTGTGCGGAAGCCTTCGAAATACTTAAGAAGGCTTTGATAACTGCACCTATTGTTCAACCACCTGATTGGAACTTACCTTTTGAAATCATGTGTGATGCTAGTGATTATGCTGTTGGTGTTGTCCTAGGGCAAAGAGTTGATAAGAAGTTGAATGTTATTCACTATGCTAGTAAAACTCTAGACAGTGCCCAAAGAAACTATGCTACTACGGAAAAGGAATTTTTAGCAGTCGTGTTTGCATGTGAAAAGTTTAGGTCTTACATAGTTGATTCCAAAGTCACTATTCATAGTGATCACACTGCTATTAAGTACCTCATGGAGAAGAAGGACGTTAAACCTGGACTTATCAGATGGGCTCTCTTGCTACAAGAATTTGATTTGCATGTTGTCGACAGGAAGGGTGCTGATAACCCAGTAACAGATAACTAGTCTAGGTTGGAGAATGTTCTTCATGACCCACAACCTATTGATGATAGCTTTCCTGATGAGCAATTGAATGTCATCAACACTTCACGTAGTGCACCGTGGTATGCTGATTATGCAAACTATATCGTTGCTAAATATATACCACCTAGTTTCACATACCAGCAAAAGAAGAAATTCTTCTTTGACTTGAGACATTACTTCTGGGATGATCCTCACCTTTATAAGGAAGGAGTAGATGGCGTTATTAGACGTTGTGTACCTGAACATGAACAGGGACAGATCCTACAGAAGTGTCACTCCGAGGCCTACGGAGGACAGCATGCAGGAGATAGAACTGCACACAAGGTATTGCAATCAGGTTTCTATTGGCCAACTCTCTTCAAGGATGCGTGTAAGTTTGTCTTGTCTTGTGACAAATGTCAAAGAATAGGTAATATCGGTAAACGTCAGGAAATGCCTATGAACTATTCACTTGTCATTGAACCATTTGATGTTTGGGGCTTTGATTATATGGGACCTTTTCCAAAATCCAATGGGTATACTCACATCCTAGTTGATGTTGATTACGTCACTAAGTGGGTAGAATCTATCCCCACTAGTAGTGTTGATCACAACACCTCTATCAGGATGCTTAAAGAAGTTATTTCCCCTAGATTTGGAGTCCCTAGATATCTAATGACCGACGGTGGTTCACATTTCATTCATGGTGCTTTCCGTAAAATGCTTGCTAAGTACGATGTCAACCATAGAATTGCGTCTCCCTATCACCCTCAGTCCAGTGGTCAAGTAGAGCTAAGCAATAGAGAGATTAAACTGATTCTGCAAAAGACTGTCAACAGGTCTAGAAAGAACTGGTCTAAGAAGCTCGATGATGCACTGTGGGCTTATAGAACTGCCTATATGAATCCCATGGGCATGATTCCGTACAAAATGGTGTACGGTAAAGCATGTTATTTACCTCTTGAGCTACAGCATAAAGCTTATTGGGCAATCAAAGAGCTCAACTTTGATTTCAACCTTGCTGGTGAGAAGAGGTTATTTGATATTAGCTCGATTGATGAATGGAGAACTCAGGCATATCAGAATGCCAAGTTGTTCAAAGAAAAGGTTAAGAGGTGGCACGATAAAAGGATACAAAAGCGTGAGTTCAATGTAGGTGATTATGTCTTGCTATATAATTCTCGTTTAAGATTTTTTGCACGCAAGCTTCTCTCTAAATGGGAAGGTCCCTATATTGTTGAGGAAGTATATCGTTCCGGTGCTATCAAGATCAACAGCACGGAAGGTAATTGTCCGAGAGTGGTAAATGGGCAGAGAATCAAGCATTATATCTCAGGTACTCCCATAAATGTTGAAAGCAATATTATCACTACCATAACTCCGGAGGAATACCTAAGGGATATTTATCAGCCTGTTTCAGACTCCAAAAACGAAGAGGTATGCGTTTCGGTAAGTAAACAAACTCCAAAACTTTTCCAGCAGGATTTTTTCTTCGTTTTGGAATATTTAGAAAAATAGAAAAATTGGAAGTAGTCCGGAAAGCGCACGAGGAGGCGACAAGCTTGCCAGGCGTGGGCCACCCCCTGGCCGCGCCTAGGGGGCTTGTGGCCACTTCGTGTGCCTCCCGGACTCCGTTTTCTTGCAGAGTAATTCTTCTGGTCGAAAAAAATCATTATATATTCTCCCGTAAGGTCTGACCTTCGTATCATGCAGATTTCCTCTGTTTTTGTTTCGACCCTGTTTCTGTTGCAGATCTAGATTGCTATGACGTCCCCAAAAGCCCCAAAGGACAAGATCTTCGAGAAGGTCATCAAGCCCTACCTCAAGGGAGTGCTACAACACCCTCAATCTATCGAGATGCGTGAGGGGATGTTGCACATCCGTGATGTTGAGGGGCCTAAGAAGACTGGAAGCATGGAGGCGAGGCTCAAAGCAATGGAGCAATAGGTCTTCAAGTGCCAAGGGATGGTGGAGCGTGGACTCAACGCCAACCACATGATGATCACATAGTTCACCAACAATCACAAGATTGATGCCAATGACATCGGGAAGCACCTCTCCGGGCTCTATGACAGAATTGATCACCTCCATGCCCAGATCTATGACCTGGAGAACCAAAAGTGCGAGTATGAGTATAGATTTAAATCAATACGGTTGGCTGCAGATTTGAGGATTCGGGAGACTGGGTCATCTTTCCATGATGGAGCACCTATGCCTTGGAAGACGGAGGATCAAACCTATGTTGCAACAACTCCACCACAATCACCTCCAAAGGAAGACAACTAAGCACGTGTATGGGCAATCCCCTTGGCTTGTGCCAAGCTTGGGGGAGTTGCTCCGGTATCGTATCACCATCACATCTTTTGTCTTTACCTTTGTTTTAGTTTGTTCCTTTTCAGTTTTCTCTTTCTCTAGTAGATTAAAGGTCTTAGTGTTTTAGGCTTGAGTTTTGCTTTGTGTTACCCCCGATGTATTCGACTCGTGAGCCATATATTAAAGAGTGTATTAGTTGAGGGCTTTGCCTCTTGCCATGATCAAAAGATTGAGAAAAGAACAAAAGCATGAAATATCATGTAATGATCTTATGGGAAGTGATGGCTTCACATATAAAAAGAATGTTGATTGAAACTTGTTGAGGGTAGACAAACGTAGACCTTGGTCATTGTTGCAATTAATAGGAAGTGATAAATAAGGAGAGATTCACATATAAATATATCATCTTTGACACCATATATGATTGTGAACACTCACTACACTATTGTATGCTTAGAAGTAGATGTTGGACAAGGAAGACAACATAATGAATTGTGTTTGCTTGGTTCCGAACAATGTTATATGACTAGAGATCCCTTAGCATGTGACGATTGCTTCCACCTCATATTAGCCAAAACTCCTGCACCAAGTAGAGATACTACTTGTGCATCCACAAACCTTCAACCCAGTTTTGCCATGAGAGTCCACCATACCTACCTATGGATTGAATAAGATCCCTCAAGTAAGTTGTCATCGATGCAAGCAATAAAAGTTGCTCTCTAATATGTATGATCTATTAGTGTGTGGAAAATAAGCTTCGTATGAACCTGTGATGAGGAAGACATAAAAGTGACAGACTGCCTAATAAAGTTCTTTTATCACAGGAGGCAATATAAAGTGACGTTCCTTCGCACTAAGCGGACACGCATCCAAACCTCAAAAGCGCATGACAACCTATGCTTCCCTCTGCGAAGGGCCTATCTTGTATCTTTACTTTTTTCCCTTGAAAGAGTCATGGTGATCTACAACAATTCCTTATTTCGCCTTTATCTTGGCTAACGTCATGTGCTAGGGAAAGATCCATATTCATATGTCAACTTGGAAGTAAGTATTCATGAATTATTATTGTTGACATTACCCTTGAGGTAAATGGTTGGGAGGCGAAACTATAAGCCCCTATCTTTCTCTGTGTCCGACTGAAACTTTGATCTCATGAGTACCACGTGAGTTGTAGCAATTGTAGAAAATGAAAAGATGGTTGAGTATGTGGATTTGCTTTACAAGCTCTTATTTGACTCTTTCCGATGTTGTGATAAATTACAATTGCTTCAATGACTAAAGGCTATCGGTTGTTAATTCTCGGTAAGGTTCTTGATCCATGCTTTACTCTTTGAAGGAATTGTCACTTTAGCATGAGAGTTGATATGATGGTATTGTTGTTCTGATCATGATCATGATGCGTGCATGTTCGTATCTTGTTTTGTCGACACCTCTCTTCCTAAACATGTGGGCATATTTATTGAGCTCGGCTTTCGCTTGAGGACAAGCGAGGTCTAAGCTTGGGGGAGTTGATATGTCCATTTTGCACAGTGTTCCTCCTGCACGTGCGGATACCATTAGAGACGATGCACCTGCATCGCTCCAGCGAACCTGTACGTGGGATCCGGCTGTAGGGGAACGTCGCATGGGAAACAAAAAATTTCCTACGCGCACGAAGACCTATCATGGTGATGTCCATCTACGAGAGGGGATGAGTGATCTACGTACCCTTGTAGATCGTACAGCAGAAGCGTTAGTGAACGCGGTTGATGTAGTGGAACGTCTTCACGTCCCTCGATCCGCCCCGCGAACAATCCCGCGATCAGTCCCACGATCTAGTACCGAACGGACGGCACCTCCGCGTTCAGCACACGTACAACTCGACGATGATCTCGGCCTTCTTAATCCAGCAAGAGAGACGGAGAGGTAGAAGAGTTCTCCGGCAGTGTGACGGCGCTCCGGAGGTTGGTGATGACCTTGTCTCAGCAGGGCTCCGCCCGAGCTCCGCAGAAACGCGATCTAGAGGAAAAACTATGGAGGTATGTGGTTGGGCTGCCGTGGAAAAGTCGTCTCAAATCAGCCCTAAAACCTCCGTATATATAGGTGGGAGGGAGGGGACCTTGCCTTGGGGCTCAAGGATCCCCAAGGGGGTCGGCCGAGTCCAAGGGGGGAGGACTCCCCCCCAAACCGAGTTGGACTTGGTTTGGTGGGAGGGAGTCCCCCTTCCTTCCCACCTCCTCCTTTTTTTTCTTTTCTCTTGATTTTATCTTCTTGGCGCATAGAGCCCTTTTGGGCTGTCCCACCAGCCCACTAAGGGCTGGTGTGCCACCCTCAAGGCCTATGGGCTTCCCCGGGGTGGGTTGCCCCCCCGGTGAACTCCCGGAACCCATTCGTCATTCCCGGTACATTCTCGGTAACTACGAAAACCTTCCGGTAATCAAATGAGGTCATCCTATATATCAATCTTCGTTTCCGGACTATTCCGGAAACCCTCGTGACGTCCGTGATCTCATCCGGGACTCCGAACAACATTCGGTAACCAACCATATAACTCAAATACGCATAAAACAACGTCGAACCTAAAGTGTGCAGACCCTGCGGGTTCGAGAACTATGTAGACATGACCCGAGAGACTCCTCGGTCAATATCCAATAGCGGGACCTGGATGCCCATATTGGATCCTACATATTCTATGAAGATCTTATCGTTTGAACCTCAGTGCCAAGGATTCATATAATCCCGTATGTCATTCCCTTTGTCCTTCGGTATGTTACTTGCTCGAGATTCGATCGTCAGTATCCGTATACCTATTTCAATCTCGTTACCGGCAAGTCTCTTTACTCGTTCTGTAATACAAGATCCCGCAACTTACACTAAGTTACATTGCTTGCAAGGCTTGTGTGTGATGTTGTATTACCGAGTGGGCCCCGAGATACCTCTCCGTTCACACGGAGTGACAAATCCCAGTCTTGATCCATACTAACTCAACTAACACCTTCGGAGATACCTGTAGAGCATCTTTATAGTCACCCAGTTACGTTGCGACGTTTGATACACACAAAGCATTCCTCCGGTGTCAGTGAGTTATCTGATCTCATGGTCATAGGAATAAATACTTGACACGCAGAAAACAGTAGCAACAAAAATGACACGATCAACATCCTACGTCTATTAGTTTGGGTCTAGTCCATCACGTGATTCTCCTAATGACGTGATCCAGTTATCAAGCAACAACACATTGTTCATAATCAGAAGACACTGACTATCTTTGATCAACTGGCTAGCCAACTAGAGGCTTGCTAGGGACGGTGTTTTGTCTATGTATCCACACATGTAAATGAGTCTTCATTCAATACAATTATAGCATGGATAATAAACGATTATCTTGATACAGGAATTATAATAATAACTATATTTATTATTGCCTCTAGGGCATAATTCCAACAGTCTCCCACTTGCACTAGAGTCAATAATCTAGCCCTCACATCACCATGTGAATTACATTGTAATAAATCTAACACCCATACAGTTCTGGTGTTGATCATGTTTTGGCCGTGGAAGAGGTTTAGTCAGCGGGTCTGCTACATTCAGATCCGTGTGCACTTTGCATATATTCACGTCCTCTCCCTCGACGTAGTCGCGGATGAGGTTGAAGCGTCGTTTGATGTGTCTGGTCTTCTTGTGAAACCGCGGTTCCTTTGCTAAGGCAATGGCACCAGTGTTGTCACAGAACAAGGTTATTGGATTTAGTGCGCTTGGCACCACTCCAAGATCCGTCATGAACTCCTTCATCCAGACACCCTCCTTAGCCGCCTCCGAGGCAGCCATGTACTCCGCTTCACATGTAGAATCTGCTACGACGCTTTGCTTGGAACTGCACCAGCTTACTGCACCCCCATTAAGAATAAATACGTATCCGGTTTGCGACTTAGAGTCGTCCGATTCTGTGTCAAAGCTTGCATCGACGTAACCTTTTACGGCGAGCTCTTCGTCACCTTCATACACGAGAAACATCTCCTTAGTCCTTTTCAGGTACTTCAGGATATTCTTGACCGTTGTCCAGTGATCCACTCCTGGATTACTCTGGAACCTACCTGCCATACTTATGGCCAGGCTAACATCCGGTCTAGTGCACCGCATCGCATACATGATAGAACCTATGGCTGAAGCATAGGGGACGGAGCGCATATGCTCTCTATCTTCATCAGTTGCTGGGCACTGAGTCTTACTCAATCTCGTACCTTGTAGAACTGGCAAGAAACCTTTCTTGGACTGTTCCATTTTGAACCTCTTCAAAACTTTATCAAGCTATGTGCTTTGTGAAAGTCCTATCAGGCGTTTTGATCTATCCCTATAGATCTTAATGCCTAGAATGTAAGCAGCTTCTCCTAGGTCCTTCATAGAGAAACTTTTGTTCAAGTAATCCTTTATGCTCTCTAAAAACTCTACGTTGTTTCCAATCAGTAATATGTCATCCACATATAATATTAGAAACGCCACAGAGCTCCCACTCACTTTCTTGTAAATACAAGATTCTCCAACCACTTGTATAAACCCAAATGCTTTGATCACCTCATCAAAGCGTTTGTTCCAACTCCGAGATGCTTGCACCAGTCCATAAATGGATCGCTGGAGCTTGCACACCTTGTTAGCATTCTTAGGATCGACAAAACCTTCGGGTTGTATCATATACAATTCTTCCTTAAGGAAACCGTTAAGGAACGCCGTTTTGACATCCATCTACCAGATTTCATAATCGAAAAATGCAGCTATTGCTAACATGATTCTGACGGACTTAAGCATCGCTACGGGTGAGAAAGTCTCATCGTAGTCAACTCCTTGAACTTGTGAAAAACCCTTTGCCACAAGTCGAGCTTTATAAAAAGTCACATTACCGTCAGCGTCCGTCTTCCTCTTAAAGATCCATTTGTTCTGAATGGCCTTGCGGCCCTCAGGCACTCCAAAGTCCACACTTTGTTCTCATACATGGATCCTATCTCTGACTTCATGGCTTCCAGCCATTTGTTGGAATCTGGGCCCACCATTGCTTCTTCATAATTCGCAGGTTCATTGTTGTCTAACAACATGATTGATAAGACGGGATTACCGTACCACTCTGGAGCAGCACGTGGTCTCGTCGACCTGCGTGGTTCGACAGAAACTTGAACTGGAGTTTCATGATCATCATCATTAACTTCCTCCTCAACCGGCGTCGCAATGACAGAGGTTTCCCCTTGCCCTGCGCCACCATCCAGAGGGATGAGAGGTGCGACAACCTCGTCAAGTTCTATCTTCCTCCCACTCAATTCTCTCGAGAGAAACTCCTTCTCGAGAAAAGCTCCATTTTTAGCAACAAACACTTTGCCCTCGGATTTGAGATAGAAGGTGTACCTAACTGTCTCTTTTGGGTAACCTATGAAGACGCACTTTTCCGCTTTGGGTTCCAGCTTTTCAGGCTGAAGCTTTTTGACATAAGCATCACATCCCCAAACTTTAAGAAACGACAACTTTGGCCTTTTGCCATACCACAGTTCGTATGGTGTCGTCTCAACGGATTTTGATGGTGCCCTATTTAAAGTGAATGCAGCTGTTTCTAATGCATGGCCCCAAAATGATAACGGCAAATTAGTAAGAGACATCATAGATCGCACCATCTCTAATAGAGTATGATTACGACGTTCGGACACACCATTACGCTGTGGTGTTCCAGGCGGTGTTAACTGTGAAACAATTCCACATTGTCTTAAGTGAGCACCAAACTCGAAACTCAGATATTCACCCCACGATCAGACCGTAGGAACTTGATCTTCTTGTTACGATGATTTTCCACTTCACTCTGAAATTGCTTGAACTTTTCAAATGTTTCAGACTTGTGCTTCATCAAGTAGACATAACCATATCTACTTAAATCGTCAGTGAAGGTGAGAAAATAACGATATCCGCCGCGTGCCTCCACGCTCATCGGACCACACACATCGGTATGTATGATTTCCAACAAGTCATTTGCACGCTCCATTGTTCCTGAGAACGGAGTCTTAGTCATCTTGCCCATGAGGCATGGTTCGCACGTGTCAAGTGAATCAAAGTCAAGTGACTCCAAAAGTCCATCAGCATGGAATTTCTTCATGCGCTTTACACCAATATGACCTAAGCGGCAGTGCCACAAAAATATGGCGCTATCATTGTTAACTCTAACTCTTTTGGTCTCAATGTTATGTATATGCGTATTGCTATCAAGATTCAATATGAACAATCCTTTCACATTGGGTGCATGACCATAAAAGATGTTACTCATAGAAATAGAACAACCATTATTCTCTGACTTAAACGAGTAACCGTCTCGCAATAAACAAGATCCAGATATAATGTTCATGCTCAACGCAGGCACTAAATAACAATGATTTAAGTTCATCACTAATCCTGACGGTAACTGAAGTGACACTGTGCCGACGGCGATTGCATCAACCTTGGAACCATTTCCTACGCGCATCGTCACTTCATCTTTCGCCAGCCTTCGCCTATTCCGCAGTTCCTGTTTCGAGTTGCAAATATGAGCAACAGAACCGGTATCGAATACCCAGGCACTACTACGAGAGCTGGTTAAGTACACATCAATAACATGTATATCAAATATACCTGATTTTTCTTTGCCCGCCTTCTTATCTGCCAGATACTTGGGGCAATTGCGCTTCCAGTGACCCATACCCTTGCAATAGTAACACTCCGTTTCCGGCTTAGGTCCAGCTTTGGGTTTCTTCGTCGGATTGGCAACAGGCTTGCCGCTCTTCTTCGAATTGCCCTTCTTTCCTTTGCCGTTTCTCTTGAAACTAGTGGTCTTATTCACCATCAACACTTGATGCTCTTTACGGAGTTCAGACTCTGCGACTTTCAGCATCGCAAACAACTCGTCGGGAGACTTGTTCATCCCTTGCATGTTGTAGTTCAACACAAAGCCTTTATAGCTTGGCGGCAGTGATTGAAGGATTCTGTCAGTGATAGCTTCTTGCAGGAGTTCAATCCCCAGCTCAGCTAGACGGTTTGAGTACCCCAGATATTTTGAGCACATGTTCACTGACAGATGAGTTTTCCTCCATCTTGCAAGCATAGAATTTATCGGAGGTCTCATACCTCTCGATCCGGGCATTCTTCTGAAAGATAAACTCCAACTCGTGGAACATCTCAAATGCTCCATGACGCTCAAAGCGACGTTGAAGTCCCGGTTCTAAGCCATACAAGACTGCACATTGAACTATTGAGTAGTCCTCCTTACGTGCTAACCAAGCGTTCTTAACATCCTGATCAGCCGTAGCGGGTGGTTCCTCTCCTAACGCAGCATTAAGGACATAATCCTTCTTCCCAGCTTGTAAGATTAGCTTAAGATTACGAGCCCAGTCTACAAAGTTGCTTCCATCATCTTTCAACTTAGCTTTCTCTAGGAACGTATTAAAATTCAGGATGACTGTCGCGTGAGCCATGATCTACAACACAAATATATTCAAATTGGACTTAGACTATGTTCAAGATAATTAGAGTTTAACTTAATCAAATTATTTGCTAAACTCCCACTCAAAAAGTACATCTCTCTAGTCATTTGAGTGGTTCATGATCCACTTACACTAGTTCAAGTCCGATCATCACGTGAGTTGAGTATAGTTTCAGTGGTAAGCATCCCTATGCTAATCATATCATCTATATGATTCATGATCAACCTTCCGGTCTCATGTGTTCCGAGGCCATGTCTGCACATGCTAGGCTCGTCAAGCTTAACCCGAGTGTTCCGCGTGCGCAACTGTTTTGCACCCGTTGTATGTGAACGTTGAGTCTATCACACCCGATCATCACGTGGTGTCTCGAAACGACGAACTGTAGCAACGGTGCACAGTCGGGGAGAACACAATTTCGTCTTGAAATTTTAGTGAGAGATCACCTCATAATGCTACCGTCGTTCTAAGCAAAATAAGGTGCATAAAAGGATTAACATCACATGCAATTCATAAGTGACATGATATGGCCATCATCACGTGCTTCTTGATCTCCATCACCAAAGCACCAGCACGATCTTCTTGTCACCGGCGCCACGCCATGATCTCCATCAACGTGTTGCCATCGGGGTTGTCGTGCTACTCATGCTATTACTACTAAAGCTACATCCTAGCAAAATAGTAAACGCATCTGCAAGCACAAACGTTAGTATAAAGACAACCCTATGGCTTCTGCCGGTTGCCGTACCATCGACGTGCAAGTCGATATTTCTATTACAACATGATCATCTCATACATCCAATATATCATATCACATCGTTGGCCATATCACATCACAAGCATACCCTGCAAAAACAAGTTAGACGTCCTCTAATTTTGTTGTTGCATGTTTTACGTGGTGACCATGGGTATCTAGTAGGATCGCATCTTACTTACGCAAACACCACAACGGAGATATATGAGTTGCTATTTAACCTCATCCAAGGACCTCCTCGGTCAAATCCGATTCAACTAAAGTTGGAGAAACCGACACTTGCCAGTCATCTTTGAGCAACGGAGTTACTCGTAACGATGAAACCAGTCTCTCGTAAGCGTACGAGTAATGTCGGTCCAAGCCGCTTCAATCCAACAATACCGCAGAATCAAGAAAAGACTAAGGAGGGAAGCAAAACGCACATCACCGCCCACAAAAACTTTTGTGTTCTACTCGAGAAGACATCTACGCATGAACCTAGCTCCTGATGCCACTGTAGGGGAACGTCGCATGGGAAACAAAAAATTTCCTACACGCACGAAGACCTATCATGGTGATGTCCATCTACGAGAGGGGATGAGTGATCTACGTACCCTTGTAGATCGTACAGCAGAAGCGTTAGTGAACGCGGTTGATGTAGTGGAACATCTTCACGTCCCTCGATCCGCCCCGCGAACAATCCCGCGATCAGTCCCACGATCTAGTACCGAACGGACGGCACCTCCGCGTTCAGCACACGTACAGCTCGACGATGATCTCGGCCTTCTTGATCCAGCAAGAGAGACGGAGAGGTAGAAGAGTTCTCCGGCAGCGTGACAGCGCTCCGGAGGTTGGTGATGACCTTGTCTCAGCAGGGCTCCGCCTGAGCTCCGCAGAAACGCGATCTAGAGGAAAAACTGTGGAGGTATGTGGTCGGGCTGCCGTGGAAAAGTCGTCTCAAATCAGCCCTAAAACCTCCGTATATATAGGTGGGAGGGAGGGGACCTTGCCTTGGGGCTCAAGGAGCCCCAAGGGGGTCGGCCGAGTCCAAGGTGGGAGGACTCCCCCCCAAACAGAGTTGGACTTGGTTTGGTGGGAGGGAGTCCCCCTTCCTTCCCACCTCCTCCTTTTTTTTCTTTTCTCTTGATTTTCTCTTCTTGGCGCATCGAGCCCTTTGGGCTGTACCACCAGCCCACTAAGGGCTGGTGTGCCACCCTCAAGGCCTATGGGCTTCCCCGGGGTGGGTTGCCCCCCCCGGTGAACTCCCGGAACCCATTCGTCATTCCCGGTAACTCCGAAAACCTTCCGGTAATCAAATGAGGTCATCCTATATATCAATCTTCGTTTCCGGACTATTCCAAAAATCCTCGTGACGTCCGTGATCTCATCCGGGACTCCGAACAACATTCGGTAACCAACCATATAACTCAAATACGCATAAAACAACGTCGAACCTTAAGTGTGCAGACCCTGCGGGTTCGAGAACTATGTAGACATGACCCGAGAGACTCCTCGGTCAATATCCAATAGCGGGACCTAGATGCCCATATTGGATCCTACATATTCTACGAAGATCTTATTGTTTGAACCTCAGTGCCAAGGATTCATATAATCCCGTATGTCATTCCCTTTGTCCTTCGGTATGTTACTTGCTCGAGATTCGATCGTCAGTATCCGTATACCTATTTCAATCTCGTTTACCGGCAAGTCTCTTTACTTGTTCCGTAATACAAGATCCCGCAACTTACACTAAGTTACATTGCTTGCAAGGCTTGTGTGTGATGTTGTATTACCGAGTGGGCCCCGAGATATCTCTCCGTTCACACGGAGTGACAAATCCCAGTCTTGATCCATACTAACTCAACTAACACCTTCGGAGATACCTGTAGAGCATCTTTATAGTCACCCAGTTACGTTGCGACGTTTGATACACACAAAGCATTCCTCCGGTGTCAGTGAGTTATATGATCTCATGGTCATAGGAATAAATACTTGACACGCAGAAAACAGTAGCAACAAAATGACACGATCAACATGCTACGTCTATTAGTTTGGGTCTAGTCCATCACGTGATTCTCCTAATGACGTGATCCAGTTATCAAGCAACAACACCTTGTTCATAATCAGAAGACACTGACTATCTTTGATCAACTGGCTAGCCAACTAGAGGCTTGCTAGGGACGGTGTTTTGTCTATGTATCCACACATGTAAATGAGTCTTCATTCAATACAATTATAGCATGGATAATAAACGATTATCTTGATACAGGAATTATAATAATAACTATATTTATTATTGCCTCTAGGGCATGTTCGTATCTTGTTTTGTCGACACCTCTCTTCCTAAACATGTGGGCATATTTATTGAGCTCGGCTTTCGCTTGAGGACAAGCGAGGTCTAAGCTTGGGGGAGTTGATATGTCCATTTTGCACAGTGTTCCTCCTGCACGTGCGGATACCATTAGAGACGATGCACCTGCATCGCTCCAGCGAACCTGTACGTGGGATCCGGCGACCGGCTGTCCGAGGGAGACGATCCGACAACCGGCTGTTCGAGGGAGATCAGACGAGGAGGAGACGAATCATGCCGACGTGCTGCCCGAACTCTACTTCCGCTGCACGACACTGCGCGTCTAGTGGTAACGATCTATAATCCATCTCCGTAGCATGTTCTTGGATGTTCTGCGCGTAGGAAAATTTTAATTCGCATGTGATGCACGTATGGTAGAACCCAACAGTGGTATCAGAGCCTCTACTAGTGGTTTTGATCGGATGCATATTTGATATGTGGTGGCGGCTGATACGTCCATTTTGCATCATGCTTTCATGTTGATATTTATCGCTTTTTGGGTTGTTATTTCACTTCATGGTACAATACTTATGCCTTTTCCCTCTCATTTTGCATGGTTTACATGAAGAGGGAGAATGTCGGCAGCTGGAATTCTGGCCTGAAAAAGGAGCTAGTTTGAGATGCCTATTCTGCGCAACTCCAAAAGCCGTGAAAATCAACGTGGATTTTTTTTTGGGATTTATAAAAATACTGGGCTAAAGAAGTGCCGGAGGGGCGCGAGCACGGGGCCACAAGCCTGCTAGGCGCGGCCACCCCCTGGCCGCGCCTAGGGGCTTGTGGGCTCCCAGCTGGCCCTCTGGCTCCCCCCTTTTGCTACAAGAAGGGTTTCGGTCTGGAAAAAATCAGGAGGAGGCTTTTCGGAGGATTCGCCGCCGCCACGAGGTGGAACTTGAGCAGAACCAATCTAGAGCTCCGGCAGGACGATCCTGCTTCAGAAACTTACCTCCCGGAGGGGGAAATCGTCGCCATCGTCATCACCAACACTCCTCTCATCGGAGGGGACTCATCACCATCAACATCTTCATCAACACCAGCTCATCTCCAAACCCTAGTTCATCTCTTGTAACCAATCTCCGTCTCGCGACTCCGATTGGTACTTGTAAGGTTGCTAGTAGTGTTAATTACTCTTTGTAGTTGATGCTAGTTGGATTACTTGGTGGAAGAGTTTATGTTAAGATCCTTGATGCTACTCATTACCTCTCTGGTCATGAATAAGATTATGCTTTGTGAGTAGTTACTTTTGTTCCTGAGGACATGGGATAAGTCATGCTATAAGTAGTCGTGTGAATTTGGTATTCGTTCAATATTTTGATGTGTTGTATGTTGTTTTTCCTCTAGTGGTGTTATGTGAACGTCGACTACATAACACTTCACCATTATTTGGGCCTAGAGGAAGGCATTGGAAAGTAGTAAGTAGATGATGGGTTGCTAGAGTGACAGAACCTTAAACCCTAGTTTATGCGTTGCTTCGCAAGGGGTTGATTTGGATCCACTAGTTTAATGCTATGGTTAGACTTTGTCTTAATTATTCTTTCGTAGTTGCAGATGCTTGCGAGAGGGTTTAATGATAAGTGGGATGCTTGTCCAAGTAAGGGCAGTACCCAAGCGCCGGTCCACCCACATATCAAACTATCAAAGTAACGAACGCGAATCATATGAACATGATAAAGACTAGCTTGACAGAAATTCCCATCTGTCCTCGGGAGCGTTTTTCCTCCTATAAGACTTTGTCCAGGCTTGCCCCTTGGTACAAAATGGATTGGGCCACTTTGCTGCACCTTTGCTACTTTTGTTACTTGTTGCTTGCTACGAATCATCTCACCACACAATTACTTGTTACCGATAATTTCAGTGCTTGAAGATATTACCTTGCTGAAAACCCCTTGTCAGATCTTTCTGCTACTCGTTGGGTTCGACACTCTTACTTATCGAAAGGACTACGATAAATCCCCTATACTTGTGGGTCATCAGTGGCTGATGAGATCTGTCATCGTTCTTGAGATCGGCTATGTGCACGGTTGATGAGATCAACTGCACATCGGGATCATTGAGGCAATGTTTTCTGTCAATCGGAATCGATGAGGTCGTGACACAACCTACCCCTACCGGTCGATTTCCGCCATCGGGGTTAACAGTGAAACGTAAATCTGAATCGGGTTCGCGATAAACGATGAGATCGATCAGATCAGAAAATTCGACGCGGGCGTAGCGCCGTGTATTTCATACACGATCACACAAACCGGTAGAATGTGATTCTATGCATAAGTTTATTTTGCAGGTTTGATGTGAATAGTATGGCTCATATGTATGTGATGCATGTGTGATATTTAACATGACATGTGTGTCATGGTTGTCAGCCGACAAGAGCCAAAGTGCTATCATTTTATTGTATAACGGCCTGCGAGTCGACTTGTGATTCTCTTTAAGTTCATTACTAGTTGTAGTAGTTGGAGGACACAGATCAAGTTCGTGGCGTCCCTGCATGACGAATAGGATGGAGTTCCACCCTGGCCATCGGCAAAAGGTTCAAAGGTACCGAATGATGCTTCCTCCTCTGATTCAAGTGACTGTGAACCTGATGATTATAAAAAACCCAATTATAGTAAACTTGCTATCATTGCCACTAAGCAACAAACTGCCGTGGAAAAGTTTCAGAAACTGCTAGATAGAAGTGATGATCTGTTGAATGATGAAATGAATCTTACCCAAATCCTCACTGATGATATGAAAAGTCTTCAATCTAGAATTGATAATCTTCAAGATCGTCATGTTACACTCCTCGCTGATCATGAGAAACTTTCCTATGAATTTAATCAAGCTTCAGTTGAGGATTTCTCATGATGATCTTCGAATGGAAAATGATTCGATTCATTACTAGCTCAACAGATCAGCGTTGCTCAAGCTGAATTCATTCCTCCATGTCTTAAATGCATTGAACGTGAAACTGCTAATTCTTCACCAGAATCATCAAATGCTTCAATTGCTACAAATTCTTCAACTGCTCCTGTAGTGTCAAATTCCTCACTTGAGGAAAACACAAATGTCACTGATGAAAATGCAGGGCAGAAGGAATTGTATGTGACAGGCATATACAAAAGTCTCAAAGGACATCAAACCCTTTGTGATGTGCTCAAAAAGCAGATCTTGAATAGGAACCCGAGGAAAGAAGGAATTGACTTTGAGAGGAAATTGAATGCTGATGGATCTTATTGGAAACCTGAGCAGTATCCCAAAACCTCATGGGTTGCTGCTACTGGGTTTCCTTTTGATCCATCCAATATAACTGGCTTTTCATGTGAATTATCCTATTCCTCAGATGAGTCATTTGACTCCAACTATAAACTGTTCAAATATCAATCTGGTGAAGCATTTGCTCGATATGTTGGAACTAACTGCAGGAATGGCCCTCCCTTGAGGAAAATCTGGGTTCCCAAAAGTTTCCTTGAAAATCTTCAGGTGAATGTCTTCATGACACCACCGATGAAGAATTTGAACCCCAGATCAAATTACTCAGGAGGACCAAAGTCTTCAAGAGGATCAAAATCCTTAACTGGTCAAAACTATGCTCGTACCCGTGCTAAGCTTCTAACATGCAGGGAAACTACAAGGAATATGAATAGGAGCGTTATTCTTCAAATCATTATGTTCATAGATCCTCAAACAAGTTCTCTTCTTATTCATATGAGTACTTTAACCCCCCTACTGTTAAGAGAAGTGCATTAGCTTCAATGCCCCCTTTCTCATATGGTGCTCGCAGGATGATGAATGCTTTACCACCCCTTCAGATGTGGGTGGTGAAGAAATTGAACTAATCACTTCTGCAGGTCACGTCTCTAGATGAAAATCATCATCTGAAGAATTTGCTGGAGACCTGAGGAAATGCTTGATAGGATGCAAGCTAATATTGATGAAATAGAAATATTTCACACGTCCTTATAATTCTGTTATGATGAAATTACTATCTGATGAAATTGATATCATATTCTTCAAATCTGAAGCATATGAGATGGTAAGATGTACTAATTCATCTGCAGGATGACAAACCCAAGAGTACTGAGGGGGTTCTTGATAGTGGCTGCACACATCACATGACTGGTGATAAAAGCTTGTTGATGAATATGCCACTAACTCCATCACCTCTGAAGCAAATCACATATGCTGAGAAAGGTAAAAGCAAGGTATTGGGACTTGGCAAAGTGGCTATTTCCAAGGATTGGCACATGGACAAAGTGATGCTTGTGGAATCCCTTGAATTTAACCTCATGTCAGTCTCGATGCTTTGTGATCTTGATATGATTGTTATCTTTGGTAGATATAGATGTGTTGTCATCATGGAATCTGACAGATCAAAAGTCTTTGAAGATGCAAGAAGAGGGGATTTGTACATTGTTGATTTCTCTACAGGTCCTAAACCAGCCACTTGCTGACTAGCAAAAACCTCAGAAGGGTGGTTGTGGCATCGAAGACTCGGTCATGCAGGCATGAGGAATTTGCACACGCTCGCGAAGAAGAAACATGTCATCGGCATCGAATCAGTCAAATTCCTCAAGGATCATCTCTGCAGTGCATGTGAATCTGGGAAAATGACCAGATCCAAGCATCCCTCGAAGACTATCATGACCACTACTCGTCCATTTGAATTGCTTCAAATGGATCTACTTGGACCTACTCATTATGCCACACTAACAAATGCAACATCTTTATATGGCTTCATCATAGTTGATGATTATTCCAGATATACATGGGTGCATATCATCTTATATAAAACTGAAGTGCAGGAAATCTTCAAACGATTTTCTTCAAGGGCCTCGACGAACTTCGGCATCAAGAGCAAACATATCAGGATTGATAATGGAACAGAGTTCAAAAACACTGGTCTCGATAATTATCTTGATGAACTTGGTATTACTCACGAATTATCTGCTCCTTATACTCCTCAACAGAATGGTGTCATTGAAAGGAAGAACAGGACTCTGGTAGAGATGGCAAGAACCATGCTTGAAGAATATCAGACTCCTAGTCGTTTTTGGCCTGAAGCAATCAACACTGCATGACATATCATCAACAGGGTATATCTGCATAAATTCCTCAAGAAAACCGCATATGAACCCCTCACTGACAAGAAACCCAATGTAATTTATTTCATAGTCTTCGGTGCAAAATGTTGGATTAGAGATCCTCACCATAGCTCAAAGTTTGCACCTAAGGCACATGAGGGTTTTATGCTCGGTTATGGAAAGGACTCGCACACCTACAGAGTCTTCAACAACTATCACAACGAAGTTGTTGAGACTGTAGATGTGCGGTTCGATGAAACTAATGGCTCGCAAAGAGAGCAATTGCCTTTTGATCCAGATAAGCTGTCTCCTGAGGAAGCAATAAAGCTCAAACCTAGTGAAGACATTGTTCCCACTGAGGAAATTGATGAAGAAATCGTTCCCATCACTAATTAAAATCAAGAAGATGCTCCTAAGGAAATTGCTCCAGAACCAATTCCTCAGCCCAGACGAAATCCTCAACCAGCTCATCCGAGGATTGCAAATGAAGTGGAACTGGACAAAATCCTAAATGACATCAACGCGCCAGGTCCTCTCACTCGCTCAAAATCTTCACACTTAGTTAACTTTTGTGGGCATTTCTCCTTTGTCTCTATCACAGAACCTTCAAAAGTTCCTGAGGCTTTCCTGGAGCCGGAGTGGATCCAAGCTATGCAAGACGAACTTCTTCAATTCAAGCTGAATGACGTATGTGAGCTCGTCAAACGACCAGATCCTCGCAAGCACTATATCATCGGAACCAAGTGGATTTTCCGAAACAAGCAAGATGAGGATGGTCAAGTGGTGAGGAATAAGGCACGACTTGTAGCCCAAGGCTACACACATGTTGAAGGAATAGATTTCGATGAAACTTTTGCACATGTTGCTAGACTTGAAGCTATTCGAATACTACTTGGTTATGCTAATCATCATAACATCATATTATATCAAATGGATGTGAAAAGTGCATTCCTCAATGGTAAGCTTGAGGAAGAAGTTTATGTTGCTCACCCCCCAGGTTTTGAGGATCCAAAGAATCCAGACAAAGTGTTCAGACTCAAAAAGGCGCTCTATGGTCTCAAGCAAGCCCCTCGGGCATGGTATCATACATTGAAGGAATTCCTCATGAAGAAAGGCTTCAAACCTGGTTCGCTCGATCCAACTCTTTTCACTAAATCCTATGATAATGAACTATTTGTGTGCCAGATATATGTCGATGACATCATATTTGGCTGTACTGACAAACGATGTAGTATTGAATTTGCTTACATGATGAGTGAAGAATATCAAATGTCTATGATGGGGGAGCTGAAATTCTTCTTAGGTCTTCAAATTCGTCAGCAACGCAATGGAATCTTCATATCACAGGAGAAATACCTCAAGGATGTTCTGAGGAAATTCGACATGCATGAATGAAAGGTGCCAAGACACCAATGCCTACCAACGGCCACCTCTGCATTGACGAAAATGGTAAATAATTCGATCAGCAGGTATATCGCTCTGTGATTGGCTCTTTATTGTATTTATGTGCATCTAGGCCAGATATAATGTTTAGTGTTTGCATGTGTGCACGTTTTCAAGCAAAACCGAAGGAGTCACACCATAAGGCTGTGAAGCATATTCTTCGATACTTAGCTCACACACCAACACTAGGATTATGGTACCCCAAGGGCTCAAATCTTCATCTGGTAGGGTATTCTGATTCTGACTATGCTGGTGACCGTGTGGATCGTAAGTCAACATCCCGCACATGCCATTTCCTCGGAAGATCACTAGTCTGCTCGTCCTCAAAGAAGCAGAACTGCGTATCACTCTCCACTGCCGAAGCTGAGTACATTGCTGTTGGTTCATGCTGTGCTCAATTGCTATGGATGAAGCAAACCCTCAAGGACTACAACATCAACATGAAGAATGTGCCTCTCTACTGCGACAATGAGAGCGCGATCAAGATTGCATACAACCCAGTACAACACTCGAAGACCAAGCACATCCAGATTCATCATTATTTTCTTCGGGACCATGTCCTCAAGGGCAATATCCTCATCGACCATGTGAAGACTGATGATCAACTAGCAGATATCTTCACTATGCCCTTGGATGAGAAAAGGTTTTGCAAGTTGCGGTGTGAGATAAATATCTTAGAATCTTCAAATGTTTTGTAAAAACATGCACACATCCTAACACTTATGCAAGATTGATGACTTAGATGTGCAACACATGATCAATCAATTTTCTTCAACTAATGAAGAATATCACTCTGAGTGTGAAGAAATCAACGAAGAAATTGATTCTCAGGGCCCTACGACAATTGTATGCGGCGTCTGTAATCAACATTCTTATATGGTGGGTCACGCCACCGCCCAACGTGAAATTTCTCAAGATGATTTTCTTCAAAGTTTCAATTCTTCAAAATCGTTTTCTTCAAAACTGAAATTCATCATAGTGACAATTTATCACAAAATCCTCAAGTTATTCAAATCTTCAAAAACACTTGATGATTTTCTTTTACCTAGATAGACTGTGATTTCAAGTCCTCAACAGCATTCACTTATAGCTATTTCTTCAATTTGATATTTCATCTAAGTGAATGTGATCGGACCCTACTTTCCTTCTATGCTATTCTCACCCAGTCTATTCAATTCTTCATATGCGTTCTACTTGAAACTTTGTTCAAAATCCTCACTCGTCCTTGTCAGCTGATGATTTTGTAACAAAATCCTCAAATCTACAAAAATGTTTTTTAATGCACAGTAACTGAACCCCACTTACCTCGTTCGGATAACCACGATCTCCACAATCTCCACCGCTTCTCTCGTGAGCTACACGTGTCCTGCGGAGATGTAGAGATAGGGGCTATTTGGTCCGATTTTTTCGCACCAACAGTTACCGTCTGGCTATAAATATGTCCCCATATCCCTCGGTAAAATCTTCTTCATTCCCTCGACCTCCTGCTACAGCAAAGCTCCAAACCCTAGCGCCACCGCTAGAAGTCTCGATGCCGGCGAAGAAGAGCTTCACTGCCTCGACTTTTTCCGTCACCGAAACCACGCCGAAGTTGGACCATCATCGTCCGCTGCCGCCGTAGCCGTCCTCTGCTGCCGAGTTAGGGCGCATTGGACACGCACCAAAAGAGCATCTACTGCTACTCTTCTCTGTTCTTCGTGCACGCCATCTAGGGTAAATAAAACCCCTATTTTTACAGCAAGTTTGTTCTACTATTTTACCTCTGACATGTGAAATCTGTTTTCCCTCAAGAATCTATCCGTTTCTTTTCCTCAAACACTACCTATCACCAAACTATTGATGAACTTCACTAAGCATCTAAGATCTTCACGAGATTCCTCAGTTGTGCGAATTTTCGGATCTGTACAACTCTGGAACCCAAGAACAGTATGCTTAGACAAATTCCTAAACCACTGGTCAAATTCCTCAACTGTCAAAAAATTTCATTTCTTCAAATCTGAGAACGCATATAACCTCTCCAAATTCCTCGCAACTATACTCTGTTCACAGGTACACACATGTCAGCTGATGAATCTATCGGTTCTCATCAAATTAACTCATTTGCAGCGTTTCTTGAAGAAAATCTGCAAGTCTCATCAGAATCCTCAAGAGTTCAATCTCATCAGCAAAATCCTCAGCTGAAGAAAATGGAGGATGAAAGGAAGCAAAAGGGAGGCAAGAAACTTGAGCAGAACACTGCCGCAGATATCCCTAAGGATATATACCTGGATTACTGCACTCCTGATGAACATGAAACTATGCCCAAGAGAAAGATTCGACTTCAGAAGATAGAACGCCGATGGGATAAGGAGTGGAAGGAGTACAGATTTGTCACTCCCAAATACGCGAAGAAATTCGCTCTGAAGCCTCCTGGCAAACGGGCTCCACTTGAGGATTATCAAACAGCAGACCCTTCAAGCCTCAAAGCAATTGATGACTATCCTGAGGAAAAGGCAAAACACTTGTCAAAGCTCAAGAAGCAGACAGAGGCTGCTGTGAGGAAGTTCAATGAAGAATCTACTACTGCTTCAACTGCGACTACTTCCTCTGCTGCTGAGACTTCTGTTTCGGCAATTCCTAAACTGAAGTCTGTGCCACCAAAACCAAAGGCTTCAAAGCCTCAAGAGAAAACAACTCCAACATCAGCACCAAAACCCTCAGCACCAAAACCCTCAGCACCAAAATCCTCAGCACCACCACATGCTTCAAAGCCTGAACAAAAGCCGGTAGTGAAGCCACTGCCCGCTGTCTCTAGCTCCTCAATCCCATCTGCAACAAGCTCGGAGACAAAGTCTTCACCAACTCCTCTAAAGACTAAGGTGACTGATGGGAGAGGAACAAGACCAAGCCCAAGCAAAATCATCAAGGTCCCTTCTGCATCAGAAGGTAGTGATGAATTTGATGATGACACTCTGCAGGCCATCATCAGAAACAAGCAAGAGAGGGTAGCTCAAGCTTCTGGCAGCTCCATTCCTTTGGCCATGGACCCAAAAGTCCTCCTCGACTACATCAACATCTGGTATGAGGACCCCAACACTCCACTTGATGATTTGAAACTTCCCCCAGGCATCAGCCACATGGTGGCCACATTCATCAACGAGGCCAAGTGGAAGGAGCAGCAAGCCAAACAGGCCAAGGTTGCCAAGATCAAAAAGGAGAAATTCCTCGGGCAGAATCTCCTCAATCTGACGCCTGATGCACTTGTGTCAACACAGGCTGAGTTGAAGACTTTGACAGATAAGTACTCCAAGCTTTCTGACCGTCAAAGTCTCAAAAGCAGTTTCATCAAACTTGCCACTGAAGCTGTTGACAACTACAACAAGAAGGCTGCCCCTCTAGTACCAACTCCTCAGCCTCTAATTGAAGAACCAGCTGATGAACCTGCTCATGCTGAGGAAATCCCTCAAGGAAGCCGTGTGGATGAACCGGCGATTGAGGAAATCACCAAGGAAAATCCATTTGATGACTCTGCTACAGCTAGTGAGACTGACTCTGCTCCAGCTGATGCTTCCAAGCTAGCTGATGACTCTGCTCCAACTGGTTCCGCAAAGCCAGCTGATGAAAATGTCTATGCTGAGAAAACACCTTCACCAAAAGCTTCAAAGGTGAAGAAAATGACCCCGTCTGCATCAGACGTGAAAAAGACAAGGGCTGCTGAAAAGGAAGCCAAGAAAAGAAAAGCTTCATCAGTAGAAGAACACACTGAGGCCAAGCGCCTCAAAGCACTTGAAGAAAATGCTCCTCTGGATCCTGTGCCTCTTAACAACGCTCCTTCTTATCAGATGATTCCCTTCGCCAACGAAGACCAGGAGCAAGGGCCAGATGAGGAGATGAAGGATGCTGAATCTGAGGAACATACTGATGAGGAAATTCGCATTAACGACAGTCCTCAGCCTTCCATTCCTCATGAAGAAACTGCACAAGTATCAGCTGGACCAGCTGATAAATCTGGCTCCGTCACCAAGCAAGCTGAGGACGAACAAAGTGAAAATCCTCAACCTGATGAAAGTCACGGTCCTGAGCAAAATCCTCAACCTGAGGATCAGGCTGACCCAGCTCCTCCTCCTCCTGAGCAAAACCCTCAAGCTGAGGCTCAGGATGAACCTATTCCTCCTCCAGAGCAAAACCCTCAACAGGATGCTCCAGTTGATGACATTCCTCAGCCCGAAGATCAACCAGACCACATTCCTCAGCCTGAAGCACAACCAGAGCATGTTCCTCAGCCTGAAGCTCAAGCTGATGAAATTTCTCACCCCGAGGACCACGTTGAGGAAAATACACCAGACCCAGACAATGCCTTTGTCGTCCTCAACCCAGAGTCTGCAATAGTTGTATCCCCTCAAGTCCAACAGCAAAACCTTCAGCCAATGCAGCGTCAGTCGTTTTTCAAGCGGCCAAAGTTTCAAAAGGAGTCATTCTTTGAAGAACGCATGTTCTTCATCGGAGAATATCCCTATGACAAGCCTCGCATCAGGCATCTGAAGTTTTGGACAAGGACTCAGCTCAACTACTATGCCTCTGTGTTGTGTGGAAGAAACAAGATTTTCCAGCACAGGCATATTCCTCACGTTGATCTTGAAGAAATACCATGCTTTGCTCCAATCCTTCTTTGGCCGTGCACACACTACAAGGCATAGTCCTTCACACACTACAAGGCTCCTGCCATTGAGCTACTGTGTGAACTGCCAGCATCAATTCCCTCAGAGCAGGCCGTGAAGCTTTATGAAGAACGTGAGCTTCCTAACAAGATGATGGAAGTCCTCATGAAGCCTTTGGCTAAGGGGCAACCACCAAGAACAACCTTCCTCATCCATGAGCTCAAATATGAACCCAGGACGGTTTACAGAATCCTCTACAACGTTCTTGCGCTGATCAAGGGCCATGATGATGAAGAAGATGTCGTAGGCATCATGAAGAATATCCTCTTCAACATCGTCCATGGTATTCCAATCAACATCCATGATTTCTTCTTGAGGACTTTGGCAGACAATGCAATGTGTCCTTTTGACTACAAGATATATGCTCCATGGATCATGAGAATCATCAGAACAAGGTCAGGCATCAATTATCACGCTGATTTCAACAACCATGTTGTTTATATGCCTCCTATAAGGGTCAACAAGAAGACTTTCGAGCCTGTTTAAGGAAAAGGCAAGTCTGTCATTGATGAAGGCCGTCGGCCCCTTGTTGGCCAGTTCAGAGAGCCCGAAGCTTATTCTTCATGGGATGACACTGAGACCCATCCTCCAAGTCCTGTTGCTCCTCGGGTGAAGAATACGAGAGAGCTTCTTCTTAGTCTTCACCAGAAGGTGGATCGAAACCACAAGTGGGTCAAACGCCAGTTCGGCGCCATTGTGAAAACCCTCAATGAAACGCAGAATGTTGTGAAGCTTAACCATCATTATCTTCATGAGGTTTTTGATCGCAGCTGGGCTACACTTGCTCATCTGAAGACTCCGGCAGAACTTGAAGAATTGGAGTTTGTGCGAGACTTCGACTGCTCGTGGCGACCAAAGAAGAAATTCAGGCCAATTCTAATTCTAGAACTTGAGGACAGTTCTTTTTCTTCATTTCGCACTGCTGAATCTGAAGAAGAACAACAAGATTCTGCCACCGGTCCAAGGAGGAAGACTGCTCCCAAGAATCCTCACGCGTCTTCATCAACTGCCAAGGAGTAAAAGTCTTCACGGGCGTTAGTCCTCAGTTTGTCCCTTTTTTGTCACTTGATGACAAAGGGGGAGAAACTTGAGAGTTAGTCTTCACGCGGGATATTTTGGGGCTTATGAACTTTATTTAAGTCACAAACTCTTGGCTCTTCTGAAGTGTGTATGTAATGAGTTGTAACTTAAGCCCGATGGTACTCTCACGCTTTTGAACGTTTTTCTTCGCATGCTTATTCGTCAAAAATTTAATGCACGCATGCTCGAATTCGTCAGATACCATTTGTCATCATGCATCCTCAATTTCTTCATACTATATGTCGTATGTATGCATGATTTACAAGACTCAGGGGGAGATCTCCATGATATAAAACATCAATGTGCATTTGCCGTGAAAAGCAAAATCCTCAAGATATGCACATCTTCACGGGGAGTCTCTCTAAATCTTGATTTCAAATTCCTCAAATAAGTATTTACACTTCATAATTTTATCCCTGTTGAAGACTTAACCTAATTGTCATCAACCACCAAAAAGGGGGAGATTGTAAGTGCATCTAGTGCCCCTTAGTGATTTTGCTGGTTTGAAGACTTATAGGTTAAGTATCTAATGTGTTCTTGAGTGTACACATGATCTATAAGTCGCTGAGGAGTTTGAAATATTCGATGAATATCGACCCCTAAAAATGTATATCTTCGGTTGAAGAAATTGGTCTGAAGCTGAAGATTTGAATCGCGAAGAATTTGTGATGAAATTGATATTCCTCATGAAGATATTGAAATTGAGGAATTCGGTGTGTCCTGAAGAAAATCATTCTGAAGACTTTGAAGCATGAAGATTTACTCTTTCTGTTTTGTTTTCTTCACACTTGAGTAATAGGAACACCATACTGTTAAAGGGGGTCGAGGTATCACATTGAAATGAATTTCCTCATGATGCTCAACCCAACCCTAATTCTACCAAAAGCCTCATGTGAGGAATATGAGTGACATGAGGACTCTCACAGTTGAGTGTTGATACGTCTCAAACGTATCTATAATTTTTGATGGTTTCACGCTGTTATCTTGCCTTCTTTGTATGTTTTATGTACCTTTTTATATCTTTTTTGGGACTAACTTATTGATTCAGTGCCAAGTGCCAGTTCCTGTTTTTTCCGTGTTTTTGACTCTTTTCAAATCTGATTTTGGGACGGAGTCCAAACGGAAGAAAAAACGCGAAATGATTTTTTTTCCAAACGAAAGAAGTCTAGGGGGCTTTTGGGCCAAGCCAGGTGGGCTCCAGGGAGCCCACAAGCCCCCACTCCGCCACCAGGGGGAGGCGGCGGTGGGCAGCCTTGTGGCCTCCCTGGCCGCCCCTGACCTAGATCTTTGGCCTATAAATTCCCAAATATTCTGCAAAAAATCAGGGGAGCCTCGAAAATACTTTTCCGCCGCTGCAAGCTGCCGTTTCCGCGAGATCTCATCTGGAGACCCTTCCCGGCACCCTCCCGGAGCGGACTTTGGAGCTAGAGGGCATCTTCATCATCATCATCGCCCCTCCAATGACTCGTGAGTAGTTCACTTCAGACCTGCGGGTCCGTAGTTAGTAGCTAGATGGCTTCTTCTCTCTCTTGGATCTTCAATACAAAGTTCTCCATGATCTTCATGGAGATCTATCCGATGTAATCTTCTTTGGCGGTGTGTTTGTCGAGATCCGATGAATTATGGACTTGTGATCAGATTATCTATGATATATATTTGAGTCTTTGCTGATTTCTTATATGCATGATTTGATATCCTTGTAAGTCTCTCCGAGTCCTGGGTTTTGTTTGGCCAACTAGATCTATGATTCTTGCAATGGGAGAAGTGCTTGGTTTTGGGTTCTGCCATGTGGTGACCTTTCCAAGTGACAGTAGGGGCAGCAAGGCACACATCAAGCAGTTGCCATCAAGGGTAAAAACATGGGGTTTTGATCATTGGTTTGAGATTATCCCTCTACATCATGTCATCTTGCTTAAGGCGTTACTCTGTTCTTATGGACTTAATACACTAGATGCATGCTGGATAGCGGTCGACGTGTGGAGTAATAGTAGTAGATGCAAAAAGTATCGTCTACTTGTTTCGGACGTGATGCCTATAGAAATAATCAATGCATAGATATCGTCATGACTCTACACAGTTCTATCAATTTCTCGACAGTAATTTGTTCACCCTCGGTCTATTTGCTTTCATGGGAGAAGCCACTAGTAAACACTACGGCCCCCGGGTTTATTCACATCCATCGTTTACATCTCCGCTTTTACTTTGCTTTGTTACTTTGTTGCTTTCAGTTCTCACTTGGCAAACAATCTATAAGGGATTGACAACCCCTTCATAGCGTTGGGTGCAAGCTGTTTGTGTTTGTGTAGGATCTTTAGATACTCTTCCGCCGGATTGATACCTTGGTTCTCAAACAGAGGGAAATACTTACCGTCGCTGTGCTACATCACCCTTTCTGCTTCGAGGGAACACCGACGCAAGGCTCCAAGGCCACGGGGTAAATCCTTTGCATACTTGCCTAGGAAGTCACTTAAGGTGTAGCCGCAGCTGAAGGATTCCTGGTGCCATCGACACAACTATTTCTGGCGTCGTTGCCAGGGATACACAGCAGCCATCAAGGGTCCCGACCATTTCGATAGCCACGCCACATCATTGGTCTTATCCACACCAACAGTCATATTATTTAAGGGCATTAATGTCAAATCATGTCGGGATGCTCCCAGGCTATAAATAGCTGCCCCCACAACCATTAGTTGGTTGACTGCTCCGTTAGAAACTGACACTTGTCATCAGAGCAACCCAAATTCCTCAGAGTCTTAGAGAATAATTCATCAGTGAGGAAATACCCCAAACACCAAACCACAAACCGAGAACCAAGTGATTGAGCATCACTGAAGAAGTTGTTCCTGTGTGGGACTAAAGCCTTTTACCTTTGAGGACTGTGCATCCTCCAAACGGTTAGGCGTCATGGTCTAGAGCAATCCAGCAGTCAATTGTAGATCGTCGGGTGACCAAGTTTGTGAGGGTTTGGAAGTCTGCCCTGAAGACTTACCACGAGTGTTGGGCGAGGACTGAGTGTTCTTAGCCCAAGGAGAATGCGGTAGGGACTGTGTGTCCCGGGACTGTGTGTCTTTTGGTTTCAATACCAAGCTGCTCCAAACCATATGTACAACTGTCACAACAGTTGGAACTGGGTCATCAACTACTGTCTTCGCTGTGAAACGGGTTCTAATTCCTCAACTCTTTATATTCCTCAGATTATGTGTTGATGATTTTCACTGTCACCATTTGAAGAATTTGCTGAAGACTTTCTCTGAAATTCTTCAACCCCAAATTCTTCACGCAAGTTAATCCTCATATGTTTTCTGCGTGCCTGCTTAGTGTGCAAACTGTTTTCATATTCTTCATCCTGAAAAACTCCTGTAGTGAAACTTTGCACTCATGATCCTTTGCTATTTCCGTTGTAAGTTAGTCATCAATGAGGAATTTCCTCAAAAGGAATTTCCTCAGTGATGAAATTCTAAAAATCTCCTATTCAACCCCCCTCTAGTCGATATAACTTACTTTCACATGTGAGACGGGCATGAACCCTTTGTTGGCCTCACTCATGTTGAACCGCTTCAACACTTTGTCTATGTATGTGCTTTGCCTTAAGCCGAGCATCATCCTCGATCTATCTCTATAGATCTTGATGCCTAAAATGTACACTACCTCTCCAAGGTCTTTCATTGAAAACTTGCCATTCAGTGATTCCTTGACTGATATCAGCATCGAAACATCGTTTACGATCAGTGGTATGACATCCACATACAAGATCAAAAATACTACCGAGCTCCCACTAGACTTCTTGTATAAACAATAGTCCTCTTCATTCTTGCTGAAACCAAGGTCAACAATGACTTCATAAAAACGAATATTCCAACTCCGAGGTGCTTGCCTCAATCCATAAATGTATCTCTTGAGCTTGCATATTTTACCAGCGTTAGTTGGATCGACAAAACCTTCGGGTTGTATCATGTATACATCCTCCTTTATATTTCCATGAAGGAAAGCCGTTTTGACATCCAACTGCCATATCTCATAATCGAAATATGCAGCTATAGCTAGTATGATCCTCACCGACTTCAGCATCGCTACCTGTGAGTAGGTCTCGTCTAGTCAATTCCTTGGACTTGTCCATAACCTTTAGAAACAAGCCGAGCTTTGTGGATCTTAACATTTCCATCCACATCGATTTTCTTCTTAAGGACTCATTTGCAATCAATGGCTACTACGCCATGCGGTGGATCAACCAAGTCCCAGAGTTGATTATCATCCATGGACTTTAACTCGAATATCGTGGCCTCAATCCATGCCTCAGAATCTGGCTCACCATCTCTTCCGCATACGTGGTCAGCTCGTCGCTTTCTAGCAACAACAAATCACGCACTTTGCAATCTATACGACCTCCGTGGCTCTGGTGCCGACTTCACTACGGGTTCCCTGACCGACACCGGTATGATTTCATCACCAGTCAAGTCGTCCCGGGCTGGCTCTCAAATTTCTTCGAGTCGCATCGGTCTTCCACTGGCTTCCCGACTGAGAAGCTCTTTCTCTAAGAAAACCCTGTTCCGAGCAACAAACACTTTGTTCTCTTCTCGGTTGTAGAAGATGTATCCCAAGGTTTCCCTCGGATATCCCACAAAGATGCATTTATCCGACTTGGGTATAAGCTTGTCCAACATGAGTCGCTTCACAAATGCTTCACAACCCCAAATCTTTAGAAAAGACAAACTAGGACTCTTCCGAGTCCACATCTCATGTGGTGTCTTGTCTATGGATTTTGATGGTACCGTGTTAAGTGTGAAAGCTGCAGTTTCTATAGCGTATCCCCAGAATGACAAGGATAAATCCGATTTTCTCATCATCGATCGGACCATGTCCATCAAGGTCCGATTTCTACGTTCTGACATGCCGTTTCTCTATGGTGTATCCAGAGGTGTGAGGTGAGATACTATACCTCGGATTTTCAAATGATCATCGAACTCATGGCTCATGTACTCACCTCCACGATCTGATCGTAGAAGCTTTATCATCTTGCCGAGCTGATTTTCAACCTCGTTATCAAACTCTTTGAACTTTTCAAAAGTCTCTGACTTGTGCCTCATCAAATAGATATATCCATATCTACTCAAGTCATCGGTAAAAGTCCTGAAGTACTGATAGCCACCTCTAGCCATTTTGCTCATTGGACGACACACATCACTATGTATAAACTCCAATTGCTCAGACGCCCTCTCGCAACTCTTTGCAAAAGGAGACTTAGTCATCTTGCCTAGCAAGCATGATTCGCATATCTCGAACGACCCAAAGTCGGACGAAGTTAGGAGTCCATCATCACGGAGCTTCTTCATGCGTTTCAGACTAATGTGTCCAACCCGGCAATGCCAGAAGTATGCCGGATTTATCTCATTAGGCTTATGCCTCTTGACATTCACGTTATAGACTGGTTCCATTTTGAGATTCAAAATAAATAGACCATCTGCAATGGGTGCGTAGTCGTGGAACATTCCATTCAAATGAAATGGACAACCATTATCCTTTAAATTGAATTCATAACCTTGACTCATCAAACATGAGGCAGAAATAATGTTTCGATTAAGTGCAGGAATGTAATAACTATTATTCAATTCCAAAATAAATCCAGAAGGAAGCTCGAGTTGCATCGTGCCGACCCCCAATGCAGCAACTCTTGCTTTGTTCCCGGCCCAGATGTCAATCTCCCCTTATGCCACACGCCTATTTCTTACCAGCCCCTGCATCGAGTTGCAAATATGAACAACTGATCCGGTATCAAATACCCAAGAGCTACTAGGTATGTGAGGAAGGAAAATGTCTATAACATATGTAACAAGTGTACCTTTGCGTGAAGAAGCATCTCCGGCCTTCTTGCCATGCTCAGCAAGCCACTTGCTACAGTTCCTCTTCCAGTGATAAGCTTCCTTGCAATGAAAGTAAATGGTCTTTGATTTTGGTTCGAACTTCATCTCAGCGGTGGATACAACCTTCTCCGTGCCCTTTTCCTTACCCTTTTTCTTGGACCAACTCTTCTTGAACTTTGCCGAGTTCCGCACCATCAACACTTGATGCGTGCCTTTCTTAATATCCTGCTCTGCCACCTTGAGCATCCCATGCAATTCAGTGAGCTTCTTATCCATGCCATGCATATGATAGTTCGAGATGAACGTCCCATAGCTAGCTGGAAGAAAACCCGGAATTGCATCAGTAGCGAGCTCATCCGAGAGCGGGAAGCCCAAATGATCCAAGTCTTGCAAGTATCCGATCATCTTGATCACACGCGGGCTCAGTGGATCACCTTCCTTCAGCCTATAATCCATCAAGGACCGCCATATGTTGAACCTTTCGGTCCTAGCGTGCACCTGAAACATGCTCTTGAGACTCTCAATCATATCGAAAGCCGCAGTGTCTTTGAAATGTTGTTGCAAATCGGGCTCCATACAAGCCAGCATGAGGCAGCCGATCTCATTCGATTCATCAAGGAGTTTATGGTATGCATTCTTGGTTGTGGCATTAGCATTATCGACATAAACCTCTCGAAGCGGATCCTCTAGAACATGTTCCTTTTTATCGTGCTTGAGAACAATTCTCAGATTTCTATACGAGGTGGTAAAGTTTGTTCCATTAAGCTTATCCTTCTCTAGAATTGATTTCAACGCAAAGTTTTGAGCAGGTGGTGCCATTGATCTACAACAAAAAATATGCAATCACTCAGCAATAAGTTTATGTAGAGTAATTCAAGCCTTAAATAGAACTACTCCCACTGAAGTCGGTCCGCAAACTCTTAGTAATTCAGGATCCGTCTAGTGCGAGCGACCAGTGAGCTTTAGCATCCCTGCTAGACAACTTGCCCATTCGGTAAGCAACACCTTGCTAGTTGTATCTCTATACGACTAGTGTTGGTCGGGTAGATATCTTATACCCCGGCCCCCAACCTTCTTTTACCCAAGACCCAAAACCGTTTTGATAGCCTTGTCAAGTTAACCAGATGAAGTGCATGTCCGTGTCCGACACGAACTCTCCGGTTCAAGGAGACCTAATAGCACCTCAATTTTATGAGCCCGCCACTAGACGTACTTGACGTGCGAAGGTGCAACATCCGGAATGGTAATGTGCTTGATATTAACAAGGGATCTTTCTACACTCTAACATGCATAGAAAACAAGAAGCAATACCGATCACATATAAACATAAATATGTGAAATAGTATGGCTCCTTCATGGACGGCCTCCCAGACCGGCTCCAACTCGAAGCAATAGGTTGGAGCGAAGTCATCAGCATAGTCATCAGTGTGGATGGTGTTATCATCTTCTTCAAGGTTGAAGATTGACTTGCTGACGAATGTAGTTGCAAGTGCAAGACTAGCCTGTCCGGATTCCGAGTCTTCATCAGAACCCTCCTCTTCATCACATTCCTCTGATTCTGCCTCGGAATCCATTTCCCTGCCAATAAGTGCCCGAGCATTTCTGAAACTAGTCTTCTTGTGCGATGAGGATTTTGAAGATTTCTTCTTTTTCTTCGAGTCATCAGAACTTTCATCCTTGTATTTCTTCTTCTTTGATTCCTTTGCCCAACGAGGACAATCAGCAATGTAGTGACCTGATTTCTTGCATTTGTGGCAGGTTCTTTTCTTGTAGTCCTCAGATGAAGATTCTGATTTCCTCATATCTCTTCTTGAAGATTTACCGAACTAGCCACGTCGTTTAAACCTCTGGAATTTCCTCACGAGCATTGCAAGCTCCTGTCCAAATTCTTCAGGATCACCAATGCTATCATCCGAGTCTTCTTCTTCATCTGAGGAAGTTGCTCTAGCCTTCAGTGCACGTGGTCTATAATAGCTTGGTCCATATAGATCTCTCTTTTCTTCTTGTTGGAATTCATGAGTATTGGGTCTTTCGAGTATATCAGCTGGATCAAGCATCTTGTAGTATGGTCTTTCTTGAATCATCAGAACTAAAGTATCAAATGAAGAATCCAAAGATCTTAGCAGTTTCTTCACAACTTCGTGATCAGTAATGTCTCGAGCTCCCAGTGTTTGAAGTTCATGTGATATGTCAGTGAGGCGATCAAAGGTATCTTGGCAGCTTTCATTCTCAAACCTCTTGAAGCGATTGAAGAGATTGCGAAGAACATCAACACGAGAATCACGCTGGGTTGATACTCCTTCATTAACTTTGGACAGTCTTTGCCAGATAAGTTTCGCTGAGCCCAAAGCACTCACTCTGCCATACTGGCCTTTGCTCAGATGGCCACAGATGATATTCTTTGCTTGAGAATCAAGTTGCTTGAATTTCTTCACATCAGCAGCAGAGATACTAGCAGAGATGATGGGGTCGCCATGTTCCACAATATACCAGAGATCATTGTCAATAGCTTGTAGATGCATGTGCATCTTGGTCTTCCAGAAGGGAAAGTCCTTTCCTTTGAAAGTAGGACATGCTGCAGTAACCTTAATCATGCCTACACTCGACATAACTCAAACTCCACGTGGTTAAACCAAAATCACACAGAACAAGGGAGTACCTTGCTCTGATACCAATTGAAAGTGCGTTATATCGACTACAGGAGGGGTGAATAGGAGATTTTTAGAATTTCATCACTGAGGAAATTTCTTTTGAGGAACTTCCTCACTGATGACTAACTTACAGCGGAAACAACAAAGGATCAGGAGTGCAAAGTTTCACTACAACAGTTTTTCAGGATGAAGAATATGAAAACAGTTTGCACAGTAAGCGGGCACGCAGAAAACAGATGAGGATTAAGTTGCGTGAAGAATTTGGGGTTGAGGAATTTCAGAGAAAGTCTTCAGCAAATTCTTCAAACAGTGACAGTGAAAATCATCAACACATAATCTAAGGAATATAAAGAGTTGAGGAATTAGAACCCGTTCCACAGCGAAGACAGTAGTTGATGACCCAGTTCCAACTGCTGTGACAGTTGTACATCTGGTTTAGAGCGGCTTGGTATTGAAACCAAAAGACACATAGTCCCGGGACAAACAGTCCCTACCGTATTCTCCTTGGGCTAATAACACACAGTCCTCGCCCAACACTCGTGGTAAGTCTTCACGTCAGACTTCCAAACCCTCAGAAACTTGGTCACCCGACGATCCACAATTGACTGCTGGATTGCTCTAGACCATGAAGCCTAACCGTCTGGAGGATGCATAGTCCTCAAAAGTAAAAGGCTTCAGTCCCACACAGGAACAACTTCTTCAAAGTGTAAATCTTCATGCTTCAAATTCTTCAGACTGATTTTCTTCAGGACACACCGGACTTCTCAATATCAGTATCTTCATGAGGAATATCAATTTCATCGCAGATTCCTCGCGATTCATTTCTTCAGCTTCAGACCAATTTCTTCAACTGAAGACATACATTTTTAGGGGTCGATATTCTTCAAATATCTCAAACTCCTCAATGACTTATAGATCCTCTGTACACTCATAAACACATTAGATACTTAACCTATAAGTCTTCAAACCACCAAAATCACTAAGGGGCACTAGATGCACTTACAATCTCCCCCTTTTTGGTGGTTGATGACAATTAGGTTAAGTCTTCAACAGGGATAAAAAATATGAAGTGTAAATACTCATTTGAGGAATTTGAAATCAAGATTCAGAGAGACTCCCCCTGAAGATGTGCATATCTTAAGGATTTTTCTTTTCACAGCAAATGCACATTGATGATTTATATCATGGAGATCTCCCCGTGAGTCTTGTAAATCATGCATACATATAACATATCATATGAAGAAAATGAAAATGCATGATGACAAATGGTATCTGACGAATTCCAGCATGCGTGCATTAAAACTTGAGGAATAAGCATGCGAAGAAAAACGTTCAAAAGCGTCAGAGTACCATCAAGCTTAAGTTACAACTCATTACATAAAAACTTCACAAGAGTCAAGAGTTTGTAACTTAAATATAGTTCATAAGCCCCAAAAATATCCCGCTTGAAGACTAACTCTCAAGTTTCTCCCCCTTTGTCATCAAGTGACAAAAAGAGACAAACTGAGGACTAACGTCCATGAAGATTTCACTTCGTGGCAGTTGAGGAAGAGCCGTGATGTTTCTTGGGAGTAGTCTTCTTCCTTGGACCGGTAGCAGTGTCGAGTTGTTCTTCATCAGTTTCAGCAGTGGGGAATGAAGAAAAGGAGCTGTCTTCAAGGTCTGGCACTCGAATAGGCATGAACTTCTTCTTGGGAGGCCACGACCATTCAAAGTCTCGCTCAAAGTCCATTTCTTCAAGCTCAGTCTGAGTCTTCAGATGTGCAAGTGTAGCCCAGGTGTGATCAAAAACCTCATGCAGATAGTGATGGTTGAGCTTCACAGAGTTCTGTGTTTCAGTGAGGGTTTTCACAATGGCACCCAACTGGCGTTTGACCCACTTGTGATTGCGATCCACCTTCTGGTGAAGACTGAGGAGGAGCTCTCTTGTATTCATCACGCGAGGAGGAACGGGGCTTGCCGGACGAGTCTCAGTATCATCCCATGAGGAATAAGCTTCTGGCTCTCTGAACTGGCCATCAAGGGGCTTACTGCCTTCTTCAATCACAGATTTGCCTTTTCCTTCAATAGACTCGAAAGTCTTCTTGTTGACCCGGATATGAGGCATATAACCAACATGGTTTTGGAAATCAGCATGAAAGTTGATGCCTGTGCTTGTCCTGATGAATCTCATGATCCATGGGGCATATATCTTGTGATCAAAAGGACACATAGCATTGTCGGCCAAAGTCCTCAAGAATAAATCCTGGATGTTGATAGGAATACCAAGAATGATGTTGAAGAGGATATTGTTCATGAGGCCTACAACATCTTCTTCATCGTCATGGCCTTTGATCGGCGCGAGCACACTGCAGAGGATTCTGTAAACAGATCTGGGTGTGTACTTGAGCTCGTGGACGAGGAAGGTTGTTCTCGGAGATTTTCCTTCAGCCAAAGGCTTCATGAGGACTTCCATCATCCCATTTGGCAGCTCACGCTCACCTTAAAGCTTCACAGACTCATCTGAGGGAATTGGTACAGGCAGTTCTCTGAGGAGTTCAGTAGCAGGAGCCTTGTAGTGAGTGTTTTGTGACATCCAATCAACCACCCAAGTGTTAATGTCTTCAGGGTTGCCAGATATGTGAAGAGTGGCATAGAACTGAAGAATTAGCTCATTGTTCCAGTCAGAGATGTTGGAGCACATAGGGAGTAAACCGGCATCATGGAGTACACTGAGGACTGGCTCCAGGCACGGTATTGCTTCAAGTTCAACATGAGGAATATGCATGTGCTGGAATATCTTGTTTCGTCCGCATAGCACAGAGGCATAGTAGTTCATCTGAGTCCTAGTCCAAAACTTCAGATGCCTCATCTGAGGCTTGTCATAGGGGTTCTCTCCAATGAAGTACATGCGTTCTTCAAAGAAAATTTTCTTTTGAAACTTGGGACGCTTGGAGAATGGCTGACGCTGAACTGGCTCCAGATTTTGCTCAGGAACAAGAGGGGAGACAACAATGGCAGTCTCTGGGTTGAGCACAATGAATGCATTTTCTTGGTCAGGTGCATTTTCCTCGGCATTTTCCTCAGGGTGAGGAATTTCAGCAACTGGTACTTCAGGCTGAGGAGATTGTGCTGGCTGGGCGTCAGGCTGAGGGGCTTGCTCAGGCTGTGCATCAGGCTGAGGAATAGCTTCTTCTTGCTCAGTTTGAGGAGTTGTGTCAGCCTGTTCCTCATCTTGAGGATTCTGCTCAGAGCGTTGAATTTCATCAGCTTGAGGATTTTCAGTTTGTTCTTCCTCAGCTGGCTTGGTGGCAGATGCAGTTTCATCAGCTAGTGCAGATGATGCTTGAAAAGTGTCTTTTTGAGGAATGAAAGGCTGAGGACTGTCGTCTATATGAATTTCCTCGTCAGTGTGTTCCTCAGAGGCGACATCCTTCATTTCCTCATCTGCCTTTTTTGCTGGATCATCAATGATGACCATTTCATAGGAAGGAGCGACATTCAGGGGCACAGGGTCCAGAGGAGCAGTTTCTTCAAGTGCTTTGAGGCGCTTGGCCTCAGTCTCTTCTTCTGCTGAGGAGGCCTTTCTCTTTTTAGCTTCCTTCTCAGCATCCCTAGTTTTCTTCACGTCTAATGCAGACGGAGTCATCTTCTTCACCGTTGAAGCTTTTGGTGAAGGGGTTCTCTTGACAGATTCTTTAGCTGGTATTGAGGAACCAGCTGGAACAGAGTCATCAACTTGCTTTGGCGAAGCAGCTGGGTCAGGGGCAGTCTCATCAGCTGACATGTGTGTACCTGTGAACAGAGTATAGCTGCGAGGAATTTGGAGAGGTCATATGCGTTCTCAGATTTGAAGAAAATGAAAAAGTTTGACAGTCTGAGGAATATAACCAGTGGTTGAGGAATTTGCCTAAGCATACTGTTCTTGGGTTCCAGAGTTGTACAGATCCGAAAATTCGCACAAAGGAATCTCGTGAAAATCTTAGATGCTTAGCATAGTTCATCAATGATGTGGTGATAGGCAGTGTTTGAGGAATCAAGTGCTTATTGTTTCTTGAGGAAAAACAGATTTCACATAGAAGATGTAAAATTTTAGATCTAACTTGCTGTAAAAATGGGATTTATTTACCCTGGAAGGTGCGCACGAAGAACACAGAAAGGTGTGTGTGGAGAAGCTCTTCGGTCGCGTGTCCAATGCACCCTAACCCGGCGACAGAGGAAGTCTACGGCGGCGGCGGACGAAGATGGTCCGACTCCGGCGTGGTTCCGGCGATGGAGAAGTCAAGGCAGTGAAGCTCTTCCTCACCGGCGACCAGACTACCAGCGATGGTGCTAGGGTTCGGTGGTGTATGTTGTGGCAGGAAAGCGATGGAGCGAAGAAGAGTATGCCGAGGGGGATAAGGACATATTTATAGCCAAAAGTTACTGTTGGCGCGAAAATTTCGGACCAAACAGCCCCTGCCTCTACGTCTCCGCAGGACACGTGTAGCTCCCGAACACTCCGGTGGAGATAGTGGAGATCGTGGTTATCCGATCGTGGGAAGTGGGATTCAGTTACTATGTATTAAAGAAACAATTTTTGAATATTTGAGGATTTTTGTTACAAAATCATCAGCTGACAGGGATGCAGTGAGGATTTTGAACAAAGTTTCAAGTAGAACGCATATGAAGAATTGAATAGACTGGATGAGTATAGCATAGAGGTAAATTATGGTCCGATCACATTCACTTAGCAGAAATATCAACTTGAAGAATTAGCAATAAGTGAATGCTGTTGAGGACTTGAAATCACAGTCTATCTAGTAAAATGAAAGTCATCAAGTGTTTTTGAAGATTTTGTGATAAATCATCACAATGAAGAACAACTGTTTTGAAGAAAAACACATTTTGAGGAAATAGAACATTTGAAGAAAATCAACTTCAGGAATTTCACATTGAGCGGTGGCGTGACCCACCATATAAGAATGTTGATTACAGACGCCGCGTACAATTGTCGTAGGGCCCTGAGAATCAATTTCTTCGTTGATTTCTTCACATTCAGAGTGACATTCTTCATTAGTTGAAGAAAATCGATTCATCATGTGTTGCCCATCTAAGTCATCAATTTTGCGTAAGTGTTAGGATGTGAGCCCTTGGGATACCATAATCCTAGTGTTGGTGTGTGAGCTAAGTATCGAAGAATATGTTTCACAGCCTTATGGTGTGATTCCTTCGGTTTTGATTGAAAACGTGCACACATGCAAACACTAAGCATTATATCTGGCCTAGATGCACATAGATACAATAAAGAGCCAATCACAGAACGATATACCTGCTGATCGAAATCTTTACCATTTTCATCAGTGTCGAGGTGGCCGTTGGTAGGCATTGGAGTCTTGGCACCTTTGCATTCATGCATGTCGAATTTCCTCAGAACATCCTTGAGGTATTTCTCCTGTGATATGAAGATTCCATTGCTTTGTTGACGAATTTGACGACCTAAGAAGAATTTCAGCTCCCCCATCATGGACATCTGATATTCTTCACTCATCATGTAGGAAAATTCATCACTGCATCGTTTGTCAGTACTACCAAATATGATATCATCGACATATATTTGACACACAAATAGCTCATTATCATAGGATTTAGTGAAAAGAGTTGGATCGAGTGAACAAGGTTTGAAGCCTTTCTTCATAAGGAATTCCTTTAGTGTATCATACCATGCCTGAGGGGCTTGCTTGAGACCATAAAGAGCCTTTTTGAGTCTGAAGACTTTGTATGGATTCTTTGGATCCTCAAAACCTGGGGGCTGAGCAACATATAATTCTTCCTCAAGCTTACCATTGAGGAATGCACTTTTCACATCCATTTGATATAATATGATGTTATGATGATTAGCATAAGCAAGTAGTATTCGAATAGCTTCAAGTCTAGCAACAGGTGCAAAAGTTTCATCGTAATCGATTCCTTCAACCTGGGTGTAGCCTTGGGCTACAAGTCGTGCCTTGTTCCTCACCACTTGACCTGTAGGGGAACGTCGCATGGGAAACAAAAAATTTCCTACGCGCACGAAGACCTATCATGGTGATGTCCATCTACGAGAGGGGGTATTCGATCTACGTACCCTTGTAGACCGCACATCAGAAGCGTTAGTGAACGTGGTTGATGTAGTGGAACGTCCTCACGTCCCTCGATCCGCCCCGCGAACGTCCCGCGATCAGTCCCACGATCTAGTGCCGAACGGACGGCACCTCCATGTTCAGCACACGTACAGCTCGACGATGATCTCGGCCTTCTTGATCCAGCAAGAGAGACGGAGAGGTAGATGAGTTCTCCGGCAGCGTGATGGCACTCCGGAGGTTGGTGGTGATCTAACCTCAGCACGGCTCCGCCCGAGCTCCGCAGAAACGCGATCTAGAGGTAAAACCGTGGAGATATGTGGTCGGGCTGCCGTGGCAAAGTTGTCTCAAATCAGCCCTAAAACCTCCGTATATATAGGGGGAAGAGGGGGAGCCTTGCCTTGGGGTCCAAGGACCCCCAAGGGGTTCGGCCGAGCCAAGGGGGGGCAACCCTCCCCTTCCAAACCGAGTCCAACTAGGTTTGGAAGGAGGAGTCCTTCCCCCTTTTCCCGCCTCCTCCTTTTTTTTTCTTTTCTCTTTGATTTTCTTCCTATGGCGCATAGGGCCTTCTTGGGATGTCCCACCAGCCCACTAAGGGCTGGTGCGCCACCCCCAAGGCCTATGGGCTTCCCCGGGGTGGGTTGCCCCCCCCCCCCCCCCGGTGAACACCCGGACCCCATTCGTCATTCCCGGTACATTCCCGGTAACTCTGAAAACCTTCCGGTAATCAAATGAGGTCATCCTATATATCAATCTTCGTTTACGGACCATTCCGGAAATCCTCGTGACGTCCATGATCTCATCCGGGACTCCGAACAACATTCGGTAACCAACCATATAACTCAAATACGCATAAAACAACGTCGAACCTTAAGTGTGCAGACCCTGCGGGTTCGAGAACTATGTAGACATGACCCGAGAGACTCCTCGGTCAATATCCAATAGCGGGACCTGGATGCCCATATTGGATCCTACATATTCCACGAAAATCTTATCGTTTGAACCTCAGTGCCAAGGATTCATATAATCCCGTATGTCATTCCCTTTGTCCTTCGGTATGTTACTTGCCCGAGATTCGATCGTTAGTATCCGCATACCTATTTCAATCTCGTTTACCCGCAAGTCTCTTTACTCGTTCCGTAATACAAGATCCCGCAACTTACACTAAGTCACATTGCTTGCAAGGCTTGTGTGTGATGTTGTATTACCGAGTGGGCCCCGAGATACCTCTCTGTCACATGGAGTGACAAATCCCAGTCTCGATCCATACTAACTCAACGAACACCTTCGGAGATACCTATAGAGCATCTTTATAGTCACCCAGTTACGTTGCGACGTTTGATACACACAAAGCATTCCTCCGGTGTCAGTGAGTTATGTGATCTCATGGTCATAGGAACAAATACTTGACACGCAGAAAACAGTAGCAACAAAATGACACGATCAACATGCTACGTCTATTAGTTTGGGTGTAGTCCATCACGTGATTCTCCTAATGACGTGATCCAGTTATCAAGCAACAACACCTTGTTCATAATCAGAAGACCCTGACTATCTTTGATCAACTGGCTAGCCAACTAGAGGCTTGCTAGGGACAATGTTTTGTCTATGTATCCACATATGTATACAAGTCTTTATTCAATACAATTATAGCATGGATAATAAACGATTATCTTGATACAGGAATTATAATAATAACTATATTTATCATTGCCTCTAGGGCATAATTCCAACAGTCTCCCACTTGCACTAGAGTCAATAATCTAGCCTTCACATCATCATGCGAATTACATTGTAAGAAATCTAACACCCATACAGTTCTGGTGTTGATTATGCTTTGCCCGTGGAAGAGGTTTAGTCAGCGGGTCTGCTACATTCAGATTCGTGTGCACTTTGCATATATTTACGTCCTCCCCTTCGACGTAGTCGCGGATGAGGTTGAAGCATCGTTTGATGTGTCTGGACTTCTTGTGAAACCGTGGTTCCTTTGCTAGGGCAATGGAACCCGTGTTGTCACAGAACAAGGTTATTGGATTCAGTGCACTTGGCACTACTCCAAGATCCGTCATGAACTCCTTCATCCAGACACCCTCCTTAGCCGCCTCCGAGGCAGCCATGTACTCCGCTTCACATGTAGAATCTGCTATGACACTCTGCTTGGAACTGCACCAGCTTACGCACCCCCATTAAGAATAAATACGTATCCGGTCTGCGACTTAGAGTCGTCCGGATCTGTGTCAAAGCTTGCATCGACGTAACCTTTTACGGCGAGCTCTTCGTCACCTCCATACACGAGAAACATCTCCTTAGTCCTTTTCAGGTACTTCAGGATATTCTTGACCGCCGTCTAGTGATCCACTCCTGGATTACTCTGGAACCTGCCTGCCATACTTATGGCCAAGCTAACGTCCGGTCTAGTGCACAGCATTGCATACATGATAGAACCTATGGCTGAAGCATAGGGGACGGTGCTCATATGCTCTCTATCCTCATCAATTGCTGGGCACTGAGTCTTACTCAATCTCGTACCTTGTAAAACTGGCAAGAACCCTTTCTTGAACTGTTCCATTTTGACCCTCTTCAAAACTTTATCAAGGTATGTGCTTTGTGAAAGTCCTATCAGGCGTTTTGATCTATCCCTGTAGATCTTAATGCCTAGAATGTAAGCAGCTTCTCCTAGGTCCTTCATAGTGAAACTTTTATTCAAGTAATCCTTTATGCTCTCCAAAAACTCTATGTTGTTTCCAATCAGCAATATGTCATTCACATATAATATTAGAAATGCCACAGAGCTCCCACTCACTTTCTTGTAAATACAAGATTCTCCAACCACTTGTATAAACCCAAATGCTTTGATCACCTCATCAAAGCGTTTGTTCCAACTCCGAGATGCTTGCACCAGTCCATAAATGGATCGCTGGAGCTTGCACACCTTGTTAGCATTCTTAGGATTGACAAAACCTTCGGGTTGCATCATACACAACTCTTCCTTAAGGAAACCATTAAGGAACGCCATTTTGACATCCATCTGCCAGATTTCATAATCGAAAAATGCAGCTATTGCTAACATGATTCTGACGGACTTAAGCATCGCTACGGGTGAGAATGTCTCATCATAGTCAACTCCTTGAACTTGTGAAAAACCCTTTGCCACAAGTCGAGCTTTATAAATGGTCACATTGTCGTCAGCGTCCGTCTTCCTCTTAAAGATCAATTTGTTCTGAATAGCCTTGCGGCCCTCAGGTAGTACTTCCAAAGTCCACACGTTGTTCTCATACATGGATCCTATCTCGGACTTCATGGCTTCTAGCCATTTGTTGGAATCTGGGCCCACCATTGCTTCTTCATAACTTGCAGGTTCATTGTTGTCTAACAACATGATTGACAAAACGGGATTACCGTACCACTCTGGAGCAGCATGTGGTCTCGTCGACCTGCGTGGTTCAACAGGTACTTGAACCGGAGTTTCATGATCATCATCATTAACTTCCTCCTCAACCGGCGTTGCAATGACAGAGGTTTCCCCTTGCCATGCGCCACCATATAGAGGGATGAGAGGTTCGACAACCTCATCAAGTTCTATCTTCCTCCCACTCAATTCTCTCGAGAGAAACTCCTTCTCGAGAAAAGCTACGTTTTTAGCAACAAACACTTTGCCCTCGGATTTGAGATAGAAGGTGTACCCAACTGTCTCTTTTGGGTAACCTATGAAGATGCACTTTTCCGCTTTGGGTTCCAGCTTTTGAGGCTGAAGCTTTTTGACATAAGCATCACATCCCCAAACTTTAAGAAACGACAACTTTGGCCTTTTGCCATACCACAGTTCGTATGGTGTCGTCTCAACAGATTTTGATGGTGCCCTATTTAAAGTGAATGCAGCTGTTTCTAATGCATAACCCCAAAACGATAACGGCAAATCGGTAAGAGACATCATAGATCGCACCATCTCTAATAAAGTATGATTACGATGTTCGGACACACCATTACGCTGTGGTGTTCCAGGCGGTGTCAACTGTGAAACAATTCCACATTTTCTTAAGTGAGCACCAAACTCGAAACTCAGATATTCACCCCCACGATCAGACCGTAGGAACTTGATCTTCTTGTTACGATGATTTTCAACTTCACTCTGAAATTTCTTGAACTTTTCAAATGTTTAAGACTTGTGCTTCATTAAGTAGACATAACCATATCTACTCAAATCGTTAGTGAAGGTGAGAAAATAATGATATCCGCCGCGTGCCTCTACGCTCATCGGACCGCACATATCGGTATGTATGATTTCCAACAAGTCACTTGCACGCTCCATTGTTCCGGAGAACGGAGTTTTAGTCATCTTGCCCGTGAGGCATGGTTCGCACGTGTCAAGTGAATCAAAGTCAAGTGACTCCAAAAGTCCATCGGCATGGAGTTTCTTCATGCGCTTTACACCAATATGACCTAAGCGGCAGTGCCATAAAAATATGGCGCTATCATTGTTAACTCTAACTCTTTTGGTCTCAATGTTATGTATGTGTGTATCACTATCAAGATTCAATATGAACAATCCTCTCACATTGGGTGCATGACCATAAAAGATGTTACTCATAGAAATAGAACAACCATTATTCCCTGACTTCAAAGAGTAACCGTCTCGCAACAAACAAGATCCAGATATAATGTTCATGCTCAACGCAGGCACTAAATAACAATGATTCAAGTTCATAACTTATCCTGATGGTAACTGAAGTGAAACTGTGCCGACGGCGATTGCATCATCCTTGGAACCATTTCCTACGCGCATCGTCATTTCATCTTTCGCTAGCCTTCGTCTATTCCGTAGTTCCTGTTTCGAGTTGCAAATATGAGCAACAGAACCGGTATCAAATACCCAGGCACTACTACGAGAGCCGAATAAGTACACATCAATAACATGTATATCAAATATACCTGATTTTTCTTTGGCCGCCTTCTTATCAGCCAGATACTTGGGGCAGTTGTGCTTCCAGTGACCCATACCCTTGCAATAGTAACACTCTGTTTCAGGCTTAGGTCCAGCTTTGGGTTTCTTCGTCAGATTGGCAACAGGCTTGCCGCTCTTCTTTGAATTACCCTTCTTGCCTTTGCCATTTCTCTTGAAACTAGTGGTCTTATTCACCATAAACACTTGATGCTCTTTACGGAGTTCAGACTCTGCGACTTTCAGCATCGCAAACAACTCGCCGGGTGACTTGCTCATCCCTTGCATGTTGTAGTTCAAGACAAAGCCTTTATAGCTAGGCGGCAGTGATTGAAGGATTCTTTCAGTGATAGCCTCTTGCGAGAGTTCAATCCCTAGCTCAGCTAGACGGTTTGAGTACCCAGACATTTTGAGCACATGTTCACTGACAGACGAGTTCTCCTCCATATCGCAAGCATAGAATTTATCGGAGGTCTCATACCTCTCGATCCGGGCGTTCTTCTGAAAGATGAACTTCAACTCCTGGAACATCTCAAATGCTCCATGACGCTCAAAGCGACGTTGAAGTCCCGGTTCTAAGCCATACAAGACTGCACATTGAACTACTGAGTAGTCCTCCTTACGTGTTAACCAAGCGTTCTTAACATCCTGGTCAGCCGTAGCGGGTGATTCATCTCCTAGCGCAGCATTAAGGACATAATCCTTCTTCCCAGCTTGTAAGATTAGCTTAAGATTACGAGCCCAGTCTACAAAGTTGCTTCCATCATCTTTCAACTTAGTTTTCTCTAGGAACGTATTAAAATTCAGGGTGACTGTCGCGTGAGCCATGATCTACAACACAAATACATTCAAAGTGGAGCTAGACTATGTTCAAGATAATTAGAGTTTAACTTAATCAAATTACTCGCTAAACTCCCACTCAAAAAGTACATCTCTCTGGTCATTTGAGTGGTTCATGATCCACTTACACTAGCTCAAGTCCGATCATCACGTGAGTTGAGTATAGTTTCAGTGGTAAGCATCCCTATGCTAATCATATCATCTATATGATTCATGATCGACCTTTCGGTCTCATGTGTTCCAAGGCCATGTCTGCACATGCTAGGCTCGTCAAGCTTAACCCGAGTGTTCCGCGTGCGCAACTGTTTTGCACCCGTTGTATGTGAACGTTGAGTCTATCACACCCGATCATCACGTGGTGTCTCGAAACGACGAACTGTAGCAACGGTGCACAGTCGGGGAGAACACAATTTCGTCTTGAAATTTTAGTGAGAGATCACCTCATAATGCTACCGTCGTTCTAAGAAAATAAGGTGTATAAAAGGATTAACATCACATGCAATTCATAAGTGACATGATATGGCCATCATCACGTGCTCCTTGATCTCCATCACCAAAGCACCGACACGATCTTCTTGTCACCGGCGCCACACCATGATCTCCATCAACGTGTCCCCATCGGGGTTGTCGTGCTACTCTTGCTATTACTACTAAAGCTACATCCTAGCAAAATAGTAAACGCATCTGCAAGCACAAACGTTAGTATAAAGACAACCCTATGGCTCCTGTCGGTTGCCGTACCATCGATGTGCAAGACGATATTATCTATTACAACATGATCATCTCATACATCCAATATATCACATCACATCGTTGGCCATATCACATCACAAGCATACCCTGCAAAAACAAGTTAGACGTCCTCTAATTTTGTTGTTGCATGTTTTACGTGGTGACCATGGGTATCTAGTAGGATCGCATCTTACTTACGCAAACACCACAATGGAGATATATGAATTGCTATTTAACCTCATCCAAGGACCTCCTCGGTCAAATCCGATTCAACTAAAGTTGGAGAAACTGACACTTGCCAGTCATCTTTGAGCAACGGGGTTACTCGTAGCGATGAAACCAGTCTCTCGTAAGCGTACGAGTAATGTCGGTCCAAGCCGCTTCAATCCAACAATACCGCGGAATCAAGAAAAGACTAAGGAGGGCAGCAAAACGCACATCACCGCCCACAAAAACTTTTGTGTTCTACTCGAGAAGACATCTACGCATGAACCTAGCTCTGATACCACTGTAGGGGAACGTCGCATGGGAAACAAAAAATTTCCTACGCGCATGAAGACCTATCATGGTGATGTCCATCTACGAGAGGGGGTATTCGATCTACGTACCCTTGTAGACCGCACAGCAGAAGCGTTAGTGAACGCGGTTGATGTAGTGGAACGTCCTCACGTCCCTCGATCCGCCCCGCGAACCGTCCCGCGATCAGTCCCACGATCTAGTGCCGAACGGACGGCACCTCCGCGTTAAGCACACGTACAGCTCGACGATGATCTCGGCCTTCTTGATCCAGCAAGAGAAACGGAGAGGTAGATGAGTTCTCCGGCAGCGTGACGGTGCTCCAGAGGTTGGTGGTGATCTAATCTCAGCAGGGCTCCGCCCGAGCTCCGCAGAAACGCGATCTAGAGGTAAACCGGTGGAGATATGTGGTCGGGCTGCCGTGGCAAAGTTGTCTCAAATCAGCCCTAAAACCTCTGTATATATAGGGGGAAGAGGGGGAGCCTTGCCTTGGGGTCCAAGGACCCCCAAGGGGTTCGGCCGAGCCAAGGGGGGCAACCCTCCCCTTCCAAACCGAGTCCAACTAGGTTTGGAAGGAGGAGTCCTTCCCCCTTTTCCCACCTCCTCCTTTTTTTTTCTTTTCTCTTTGATTTTCTTCCTATGGCGCATAGGGCCTTCTTGGGCTGTCCCACCAGCCCACTAAGGGCTGGTGCGCCACCCCCAAGGCCTATGGGCTTCCCCGGGGTGGGTTGCCCCCCCCCCCCCCCGGTGAACACCCGGAACCCATTTGTCATTCCCGGTACATTCTCGATAACTCCGAAAACCTTCCGGTAATCAAATGAGGTCATCCTGTATATAAATCTTCGTTTTTGGACCATTCCGGAAACCCTCGTGACGTCCGTGATCTCATCCGGTACTCCGAACAACATTCGGTAACCAGCCATATAACTCAAATACGCATAAAGCAACGTCGAACCTTAAGTGTGCACACCTTGCGGGTTCGAGAACTATGTAGACATGACCCGAGAGACTCCTCGGTCAATATCCAATAGCGGGACCTGGATGCTCATATTGAATCCTACATATTCTACGAAGATCTTATCGTTTGAACCTCAGTGCCAAGGATTCATATAATCCTGTATGTCATTCCCTTTGTCCTTCGGTATGTTACTTGCCCGAGATTCGATCGTCAGTATCCGCATACCTATTTCAATCTCGTTTACCGGCAAGTCTCTTTACTCGTTCCGTAATACAAGATCCCGCAACTTACACTAAGTCACATTGCTTGCAAGGCTTGTGTGTGATGTTGTATTACCGAGTGGGCCCCGAGATACCTCTCCGTCACACGGAGTGACAAATCCCAGTCTTGATCCATACTAACTCAACGAACACCTTCGGAGATACCTGTAGAGCATCTTTATAGTCACCCAGTTATGTTGCGACGTTTGATACACTCAAAGCATTCCTCTGGTGTCAGTGAGTTATATGATCTCATGGTCATAGGAACAAATACTTGACACGCAGAAAACAGTAGCAACAAAATGACACGATCAACATGCTACGTCTATTAGTTTGGGTCTAGTCCATCATGTGATTCTCCTAATGACGTGAACCAGTTATCAAGCAACAACACCTTGTTCATAATCAGAAGACCCTGACTATCTTTGATCAACTGGCTAGCCAACTAGAGGCTTGCTAGGGACAGTGTTTTGTCTATGTATCCACACATGTATACAAGTCTTTATTCAATACAATTATAGCATGCATAATAAACGATTATCTTGATACAGGAATTATAATAATAATTATATTTATCATTGCCTCTAGGGCATAATTCCAACATGACTGTCCTCATCTTGCTTGTTTCCAAAAATCCACTTGGTGCCAATGATGTTGTGCTTGCGAGGATCTGGTCGTTTGACGAGCTCCCATATGTCATTCAGCTTGAATTGAAGAAGTTCGTCTTGCATAGTTTGGATCCACTCCAGTTCCAGAAAAGCCTCACCAACTTTTGAGGGTTCTGTGATAGATACAAAGGAAAAATGCCCACAAAAGTTAACTAAGTGTGAAGCTTTTGAGCGAGTGAGAGGACCTGGCGCGTTGATGTCGTTGAGGATTTTGTCAAGTTCTACTTCGTTTGCAATCCTTGGATGAGCTGGTTGAGGATTTTGTCTAGGCTGAGGAAGTGGTACTGGTGCAATTTCCTTAGGAGCATCTTCTTGATTTTCATCAGTGATGGGAATCGTTTCTTCACCAATTTCCTCAGTGGGAACAATGTCTTCAGTAGGTTTGAGCTTTATTTCTTCCTCAGGAGACGGTTTATCTGGATCAGAAGGCAATTGCTCTCTTTGCGAGCCATTAGTTTCATCGAACCGCACATCTACAGTCTCAACAACTTTGTTGTGATAGTTTTTGAAGACTCTGTAAGTGTGCGAGTCCTTTCCATAGCCGAGCATAAAACCTTCATGAGCCTTAGGTGCAAATTTTGAGCTATGGTGAGGATCACTAATCCAACATTTTGCACCGAAGACTTTGAAATAACTTACATTGGGTTTCTTGTCAGTGAGGAGTTTATATGAGGTTTTCTTGAGGAATTTGTGAAGATATACCTTGTTGATGATATGGCATGCAGTTTTGATTGCTTCAGGCCAAAAGCGACGAGGAGTTTGATATTCTTCAAGCATAGTTCTTGCCATTTCAACTAGAGTTCTGTTCTTCCTTTCGACGACACCATTCTGTTGAGGAGTATAAGGAGCAGATAATTCGTGAGTAATACCAAGTTCATCAAGATAATCATCAAGACCAGTGTTTTTGAACTCGGTTCCATTATCACTCCTGATATGTTTGATCTTGATGCCAATGTTCGTCGAGGCCCTTGAAGAAAATAGTTTGAAGATTTCCTGCACTTCAGTTTTATACACTATGATATGCACCCAAGTATATCTGGAATAATCATCAACTATGCCGAAGCCATATAAAGATGTTGCATTGGTTAGTGTGGCATAGTGAGTAGGTCCAAATAAATCCATATGAAGCAATTCGAATGGACGTGTAGTGGTCATGATAGTCTTCGAGGGATGCTTGGATATGGTCATTTTCCCAGATTCACAAGCACCGCAAAGATGATCCTTGAGGAATTTGACTGATTCGATGCCGATGACATGCTTCTTCTTCGCGAGCGTGTGCAAATTCATCATGCCTGCATGACCTAATCTTCGGTGCCACAGCCATCCTTCTGAGGTTTTTGCTAGTAAGCAAGTGGCTGGTTGAGGACCTGTAGAGAAATCAACAATGTACAAATCCCCTCTTCTTACACCTTCGAAGACTTTGGATCTGTCAGATTCCATGATGACTACACATCTATATCTACCAAAGATAACAATCATATCAAGATCACAAAGCATCGAGACTGACATGAGGTTAAAACCAAGGGATTCAACAAGCATCACTTTGTCCATATGCCTATCCTTGGAAATAGCCACTTTGCCAAGTCCCAATACCTTGCTTTTACCTTTGTTAGCATATGTGATTTGCTTCAGAGGTGATGGAGTTAGTGGCATATTCATCAGTAAGATTTTATCACCAGTCATGTGATGTGTACAGCCACTATCAAGAACTCACTCAGTATTCTTGGGTTTGTCATCCTGCAGACGAATTAGTACAGCTTACCATCTCATATGCTTCAGATTTGAAGAATATGATACTAATTTCATCAGATCATTAATTTCATCATAGCAGAAATGTAAGGACGTGTGAAATATTTCTATTTCATCAGTCATTAGCTTGCGTCCTATCAAGCATTTCCTCAGGTCTCCAGCAAATTCTTCAGATGATGATTTTCATCTGGAGACCTGACCTGCAGAAGTGATTAGTTCGATTTCTTCACCACCCACATCTGAAGGGGTGGCAAAGCATTCATCATCCTGCGAGCACCATATGAGAAAGGTGGCATTGAAGCCAATGCACTTCTCTTAATAGTAGGGGGATTAAAGTACTCATATGAATATGCAGAGAACTGGTTTGAGCATTTATGAACATAATGATTTGAGGAGTAATGCTCATATTCATATTCCTTGTAGTTTCCCTGCATGTTAGAAGCATTAGCACGTGTACGAGCATAGTTTTGACCAGTTGAGGATTTTGATCCTCTTGAAGACTTTGGTCCTCCTGAGGAATTTGATCTGGGGTTCAGATTCTTCAGTGGTGGTGTCATGAGAACATTTACCTGAAGATTTTCAAGACAGCTTTTGGGAACCCAGATTTTCCTCAGAGGAGGGCCATTCCTGCAGTTAGTTCCAACATATCGAGCAAATACTTCACCAGATTGATTTTTGAACAGTTTATAGTTGGAGTCAAATGACTCATCTGAGGAATAGGATAATTCACATGAAAAGCTAGTTAGATTAGATGGATCAAAAGGAGGCCGAGTAGCAGCAACCCATGAGGTTTTGGGATACTTCTCGGGTTTCCAATAAGATCCATCAGCATTTAATTTCCTCTCAAAGGCAATTCCTTCTTTCCTCGGGTTCCTATTCAAGATCTGCTTTTTGAGCACATCACAAAGGGTTTCATGTCCTTTGAGGCTTTTGTATATGCCTGTCACGTACAATTCCTTCAACCCTGCATTTTCATCAGTAACATTTGTGTTTTCCTCAAGTGAGGAAATAGACACAGCAGGTGCAGTTGAAGAATTCGTAGCAATGGTAGCATTTGATGATTCTGGTGAGGAATTAGCAATTTCGCGTTCAATGCATTTAAGACATGGAGGAATAAATTCAACTTGACCAGCGCTAATCTGTTGAGCTAATAATGAATCATTTTCCATACGAAGATCATCATGAGACATCCTCGGCTTCTCAAGATCAAGCTTCCTTTGAAGAAATTCATAGGAAAGCTTCTCATGATCAGTGAGGAGTGTATCATAACGATCCTGAAGATTATTAAATCTAGACTGAAGACTTTTCACATCTTCACTGAGGATTTGGGTAAGGCTCATTTCATCATTCAACAGATCATCACTTTTATCTAGCAGTTTCTGAAGCTTTTCCAGAGCAGTTTGTTGTTTAGTGGCAATGATAGCAAGTTTACTATAATTGGGCTTCTTATAATCATTAGGTTCACAGTCACTTGAATCAGAGGAGGAGGCATTATTTGGTACCTTTGAACCTTTTGCCATGAAGCAATAGGTTGGAGCGAAGTCATCAGCATAGTCATCAGTGTGGACGGTGATATCATTTTCTTCAAGATTGAAGATTGACTTGCTCACGAAGGTGGTAGCTAGTGCAAAACTAGCCTGTCCAGATTCTGAGTCTTCATCATAACCCTCTTCTTCATCACCTTCCTATAATTCTGCTTCTCAGTCCATTTCCTTGCCAATAAGTGCCCGAGCCTTTCTGAAACTAGTCTTCTTGTGCGATGAGGGCTTTGAAGATGAGGATTTTGAAGATTTCTTCTTCTTCTTAGAGTCATCAGAATTGTCATCCTTGTATTTCTTCTTCTTTGATTCCTTTCCCCAACGGGGACAATGAGCAATGTAATGACCTGATTTCTTGCACTTGTGGCAGGTTCGTTTCTTGTAATCCTCAGATGAAGATTCTGATTTCTTCATGTCTCTTCTTGAAGATTTACCGAACTGACCACGTCGTGTAAATCTCTGGAATTTCCTCACGAGCATTGCAAGCTCCTGTCCAAATTCTTCAGGGTCACCAAAGTTGTCATCTATGTCTTCTTCTTCAGATGAGGAAATTGCTCTAGCCTTCAGTGCACGTGGTCTGGCATAGCTTGGTCCATATAGATCTTTCTTTTCTTCTAGCTGGAATTCATGAGTATTTAGCCTTTCAAGTATATCAGCTGGATCAAGCATCTTGTAGTCTGGTCTTTCTTGAATCATCAGAACTAAAGTATCAAATGAAGAGTCCAAAGATCTCAGCAGTTTCTTCAGAACTTCATGATTAGTGATGTCTCGAGCTCCCAGTGCTTGCAGTTCATTTGATATGTTAGTGAGGCGATCAAAGGTGTCTTGGCAGCTTTCATTGTCATGTCTCTTGAAGCGATTGAAGAGATTGCGAAGAACATCAACACGAGAGTCACGCTGGGTTGATACTCCTTCATTTACCTTGCACAGTCTCTCCCAGATCAGTGTTGCAGAGCCCAAAGCACTTACTCTTCCAAACTGGCCTGGGCTCAGATGACCACAGATGATGTTCTTAGCTTGAGAATCGAGTTGCTTGAATTTCTTCACATCAGCAGCAGAGACACTGGCAGAGATGATGGGGACGCCATGTTCCACAATATACCAGAGATCATTATCAATAGCTTGTAGATGCATTTGCATTTTGTTCTTCCAGAAGGGAAAGTTCTTTCCTTCGTAGGTAGGACATGCTGCAGTCACCTTAAACATGCCTCCAGTCGACATAACTAAAACTCCAGGTGGTTAAACCAAAATCACACAGAACAAGGGAGTAACTTGCTCTGATACCAATTGAAAATGTGTTATATCGACTAGAGGGGGGTGAATAGGAGATTTTTAGAATTTCATCATTGAGGAAATTCCTTTTGAGGAAATTCCTCACTGATGACTAACTTACAGCGGAAACAGTAAAGGATCAGAAGTGCAAAGTTTCACAACAGCAGTTTTTCAGAGTGAAGAATGTGAAAACAGATTGCACTGTAAGTAGGCACGCAGAATACAGATGAGGATTAACTGACGTGAAGAATTTGGGGTTGAGGAAATTCAGAGAAAGTCTTCAACAAATTCTTCAAACTCTTGCAGTGAAATTCATCAACACATAATACGAGGAAAGTAAGGAGTTGAGGAATTAGAAGCCGTTTCTCAGTGAAGACAGTCGTTGATGACCCAGTTCCAACTGCTGTGACAGTCGTACATCTGGTTTGGAGCGGCTTGGTATTGAAACCAAAAGACACACAGTCCCTACCGTATTCTCCTTGAGCTAAGGACACACAGTCCTCGCCCAACACTCGTGGTAAGTCTTCAGGGCAGACTTCCAAACCCTCACTAACTTGGTCACCCAGCGATCCACAATTGACTGCTGGAAAGCTCTAGACCATGACGCCTAACCGTCTGGAGGAAGCACATTCCTCAAAGGTAAAAGGCTTCAGTCCCACACAGGAACAACTTCTTCAGTGATGCTCAATCACTAGGTTTGGTTTGTAGTTTCGGTGTCTGGTGTATTTCCTCACTGATGAATTACTCTCAAAGGCTCTGAGGAATTGGGTTGCTCTTATGACAAGTGTTAGTTTCTAACGGAGCAACCAACCAGCTAGTGGTTGTGGGGGTGGCTATTTATAGCCTGGGAGCATCCCGACATGATTTGACACTAATGCCCTTAAATAATATGACCGTTGGAGTGGATAAGACCAGTGACTTGGCGTGGCAATCGAAACGGTCGGAACCCTCAACTGTGAGAGTCCTCATGTCACTCATACTCCTCACTTGAGGCTTTTGGTAGGATTAGGCTTGGGTTGAGCATCATGAGGAAATTCATTCCAAAGTCTAACTTCGACCCCCTTTAACAGTACGGTGTTCCTATTACTCAAATGCGAAGAAAATAAATCAGTAAGTGTAAATATTCATGCTTCAAATTCTTCAGAGTGATTTTCTTCAGGACACACCGGACTTCTCAATATCAGTATCTTCATGAGGAATATCAATTTCATCGCAGATTCCTCGCGATTCATTTCTTCAACTTCAGACCAATTTCTTCAACTGAAGACATACATTTTTAGGGGTCGATATTCTTCAAATATCTCAAACTCCTCAATGACTTATAGATCCTGTGTACACTCATAAACACATTAGATACTTAACCTATAAGTCTTCAAACCGCCAAAATCACTAAGGGGCACTAGATGCACTTACACTACGCCTTAAGGGACTTCCTAGGCAAATATGCAAAGGATTTCCCCCGTGGCCTTGGAGCCTTGTGTTGGTGTTCCCTCGAAGCGGAAAGGGTGATGTAGCACAGCGGTGGTAAGTATTTCCCTCAGTTTGAGAACCAAGGTATCGATCCAGTGAAGGAGTATCACAAGAGCTGCACAAACACAAAAAGCTTGCTCCCAACGCTATGAAGGGGTTGTCAATCCCTTATAGATTGTTCGCCAAGTGAGAACTGAAAGCAACAAAGTAAAAAAAGCAAAGTAAAAGCGAAAGTGGAAACGATAGATGTGAATAGACCCGGGGGCCGTAGTGTTTACTAGTGGCTTCTCTCATGAAAGCAAGTAGACGGTGGGTGAACAAATTACTGTCGAGCAATTGATAGAACCGCGCAAAGTCGTGACGTCATCTATGGCAATGATTATATCTATAGGCATCACGTCCAAAACAAGTAGACCGATACTTTCTGCATCTACTACTATTACTCCACACGTCGACTGCTATCCAGCATGCATCTAGTGTATTAAGTCCATAAGAACAGAGTAACGCCTTAAGCAAGATGACATGATGTAGATGGACAATCTCATATCTACGACACAGCCCACCTTGTTACCCTTGATGGCAACTACACGATGTGTCCCTTGCATCCCCTACTGTCACTCGGAAAGGTCACCACACAGTAAGAACCCAAAACCAAGCACTTCTCCAATTCCAAGAATCATAGATCTAGTTGGCCAAACAAAACCCAAGACTCGGAGAGACTTACATGGATATCAAATCATGCATATAAGAAATCAGCAAATACTCAAATATATATCATAGATAATCTGATCACAAATCCACAATTCATCGGATCTCGACAAACACACCGCCAAAGAAGATTACATCGGATAGATCTCCTTGAAGATCATGGAGAACTTTGTATTGAAGATCCAAGAGAGAGAAGAAGCCATCTAGCTACTAACTACGGACCCGTAGGTCTGAAGTGAACTACTCACGAGTCATTGGAGGGGCGATGATGTTGATGTAGAATCCCTCCAACTCCAAAGTCCCCTCCGGCAGGGCAACGGGAAGGGTCTACAGATGAGATCTCGCGGAAACGGAAGCTTGCGGCGGCGGAAAAGTATTTTCGTGGATCCCTTGATTTTTTTTTCTGTATTTTAGGGAATATATAGGCGAAGGATCTAGGTCAGGGGGCGCCAGGGAGGCCACAAGCCTGCCCACCGCCCCCTGGTGGCAGAGAGGGGGCTTGTGGGCTCCCTGTAGCCCTCCTGGCTTGGCCCACAAGCCCCCTGATCTTCTTCCGTTCGGGAAAAAAATCATTTCGGGGATTTTATTCCGTTTGGACTCCGTTCAAAAATCAGATCTGAAAAGAGCCAAAAACACAGAAAAAACAGGAACTGGCACTTGGCACTGAATTAATAAGTTAGTCCCAAAAAAGATATAAAAGGTACATAAAACATCAAAAGATGACAAGATAACAACATGAAACCATCAAAAATTATAGATACGTTTGAGACGTATCAAGCATCCCCAAGCTTAACTCCTGCTCGTCCTCGAGTAGGGAAGTGATAAAGAATGAATTTTTGATGCTTTCATGCTACCTAACATAGATGTCGTTTGTAACTCCTCTTATGTGACGTGAATGTTCAGATCCATTAGATTCAAAACAATAGTTTGCTATTGACGTGGAAACAGTAATAATTCAAGCAAACTAGCAAGGTAATCATGAACTTTCAAAATAACAAGGCCAAAAGAAAGTTATCCCTACAAAGGCATATAGTCTGGCTATGCTCTATCATCATTGCACAACGAATTTAAATCATGCACAACCCCGGTATTGGCCAAGAAATTGTTTCACACCCTTACTTTCTCAAACCTTTTCAACTCTCACGCAATACATGAGCGTGGGCCATGGTTATAGCACTATAGATGGTGTGGAGTGTGGAGGTTGCAAGGCAAAAATAAGGAGAAGATGATCACATTAACTAGGCATATCAATGAGCTATGGAGATGCTCATCAATAGATATCACTGTGAATGAGTAGGGATTGCCATACAAATGATGCACTAGAGCTAAGAGTATGTGAAAGCTCTTAAAGAAAACTAGTGGGTGTGCATCCAACTTCCTTGCTCACGAAGACCTATGGAAATTTTGAGGAAGCCTATCATTGGAATATACAAGCCAAGTTATATAAAGAAAATTTCCCACTAGCTATTTGGTGGTGACAAAACGAGAGACTCTCAATCATGAAGATTATGGTGCTTAATATGCACAAGTGTGGAAAAGTGGTAACATTGTCCCTTCTCTCTTTTTCTCTCAATTTTTTTTGGTGGGCTCTTTGGCCTCTTTTTTTTATTTTGGTGGGCTTCTTTGTCCTCTTTTATTTCCTCAAATGGGGCAATGCTCCATCAATGATGATCATCACACTTTAAACTCAAAACTTAGAGCAACGATGACTCTATATGGAATTCCTTCGGTAGTGTACCGTGACAATGATCTAGCATGGCATAGACATTAATGGAAACATCATGCTAGCTATCTTATGATCATGCAATGGAAATGTAGACGTGATGGCACATGTCATGGTGGTAGTTGCATGGCAGTATATCTCGGAATGACTTTGAAAAAGCCACAGTAGGTAGGTATGGTGGCTGTTTTGAGGGAGGCTAATGTTGGGTTTTGTGCACCGGCGAAAGTTGCACGGCACTAAGAAGATAGTGATGGTGGAAGGTGAAAGTGCATCTAAACCATGGACTCGGCATTAGTCATGAAGAACTCATATACTTGTTGCAAAAGTTTTATTAGTAATCGAAACAAAGCATTCAACGCATACTCCTAGGGGAAGGGTTGGTAGGTATAAACCATCGCGCGATCCCGACCGCCACGCAAAGGATGACAATCAATAGACTAATCATGCTCAGATTTCATCACATAGCGGTTCACCATACGTGCATGCTACGGGAATCACTAACTTCAACACAAGTATTTCTAGATCCACAACACCTTACTAGCATAACTTCAATATTACCAAAACCACAACTCAAAACTAATTGAGATGAATCAAACTTCCATAACTATTCAATGCACATGAAGGTGGAAGTTTTCGTATCCCTTTGGATAACTACCCCTCTTGAGACTACTTTCAAAGCATAGATCAACTACCAAGGCACGCACCATTGTGCTCTAAAAGATATAAGTGAAGCACACAGAGCAAAAGTATCTAGCTCAAAAGATATAAGTGAAGCACATGTGAGCTGAATTGTCTACCAAAAGATATAAGTGAAGCTCGACAAAATCACGGTGAGTGCATGTATCTCTCTCTAGGTGTGCAGCAAGGATGATTGTGACACAACAAAAATAAAAGACTCCTACGATACAAGACGCTCCAAGCAAAAACACATAACATGTGGTGAATAAAAATATAGCCCCAAGTAACGTTACCGATGGTTTGAAGACGAGAGAGGGGATGCCTTCCCGGGGCATCCCCAAGCTTAGGCTTTTACGGCATCCTTGAATATCTTGGGGTGCCTTGGGCATCCCCAAGCTTGAGCTCTTGCCACTCTTTATCACTTTGTCCATAAGAACTTCACCCAAAACTTGAAAACTTCACAACACGAAACCTAAACAGAAACTCGTGATAACATTAGTATAAGAAAGCAAACCACCACTTCCTTAGGTACTGTAGCAAAGTTAAATTCTACTTATCTTGATGTTGGGTTACTGTATTTTCAATATTCCATGGCTAATACCCCCGATACTATCCATAGTTTCATCAAAATAAGCAATCAACTCAACAAAAACAAAATTTGTTAACAGCAGACCAGTCTGTAGCAATATGTATACTTCGTATACTTCTGGTACTTCACAAATTCTCAAAAATTACTACAGTCTGAAGAATTTGCGTAGAACTCAGCATAAAAAAGAATCAACTCAAAATCTCTGACAGAAAAAAAAATGAAAATTATTTTCTTGAGCAGAAAGTTTCTGTCTTTTCCAGCATGACCGAACGATCATCCCCAAGACTAATCATAACGGTTTTGCTTGGCACAAACGCAAAAAGAAACACAAAAAACACAATCATAACATAATTATGAAAGTGTGGAAAACACAAAACAGAAAGAAAAAGGATAGATTCGTTGGGTTGCCTCCCAACAAGCGCTTTTGTTTAACGCCCTTAGCTAGGCAAAAGGTGATGGAATCACGTATAGTCATCTTTGGTGCTCAAACCAGAAGTAGCCCTCATCATAGATTCATAAGGCAATCTTATTTTATTTCTAGAAAAGTGCTCCATGCCCTTCTTTAAAGGAAATTGAAATCTAATATTCCCTTCCTTCATATCGATGATAGCACCAATAGTCCTTAGGAAAGGTCTACCAAGAATAATGGGACATGAAGGATTGCAATCTATGTCAAGTACAATGAAATCCACGGGTACATAGTTCTTATTTACAACAATAAGAACATCATCAATCCTTCCCATGGGTTTCTTGACAGTAGAATCCGCAAGATGCAAATTAAGAGAACACTCTTCAATCTCATGAAAACCAAGAATATCACAAAAAGACTTTGGAATCGCGGAAACACTAGCACCCAAATCACACAAAGCATTGCACTCATAGTTTTTTATCTTGATTTTGATAGTAGGTTCCCACTCATCATGAAGTTTTCTAGGTATAGAGACTTCTAGTTCGAGCTTCTCTTCAAGAGATTTCATCATAGCATCTACGATATGCGCGGTAAAGGCATTGCTTTGGCTATAAGCGTGTGGAGAGTTTGCAATGGATTGCATCAAAGAAATGCATTCAAACAAGGAGCAATTATCATAATTGAATTCCTTGAAATCCAAAGTGGGAGTTTCATTACTACCCAAATTTTTGATTTCTTCTTCTCCACTCTCCACACCTTTATCATCAAGATGGGTGGACTCCGAATCATTGGGGCATTTTTCAACCAAAGTGGATTCATATCCAGCCCCTCCATAAATAGGTTTGACACGCGAAAACAAAGATTCAAGAGGAGACACACCAAGCACTTTAAGATCTTCGTGATTTGCATCACTAGAACGCACCCTTTTAAACCATTCATGCCTAGCGTGAATTTGGGCGGTTCCTTCTTTGCTCTCATTCATGGAGACACGCATAGCTTTCAAAGTTTCATCCAAGTTGACCTTGGGAGGAGCGCATCTAACTTTCAAAGCATCAATATCACAATACATCCTATCAACGCTCTTAGCCAAATCGTCAAATTTGAGTGGTTTTTCCTCTATGGACGCATTGAAAATCTTTTGAGAGTTGATGAACTCTTTGATATTACTCTCTAAATCAGAGGGTAATTTGTTGTGATTTCCATAAGTGTTGTTGTAGGAATTGCCATAATTGTTAGAGGAGTTACTAGGAAAAGGCCTAGGACATAGTTTCCTCTAAAAGCATTGTTGTTGCCAAAATTGTTCCTACCAACAAAATTCACGTCCAAACTAGCGTTGCTACTCTCAATCAAGGAAGATAGTGGCATGTCATTAGGATCTACAGTAGCGTTTCTACTAGCAACCCAATTCATCAACTCGTCCATCTTAGCACTAAGCGAGTTAATCTCTTCTATACCGTGTACCTTTTTGCTAGCAGGCGACCTTTGAGTGTGCCACTGAGAGTAGTTGGTCATGATATTGTCTAGGAGTTTTGTAGCGTCTCCTAATGTGATTTCCATGAACGTTCCACCTGAGGCGAAGTCCAATATATTGCGAGAAGCAAAATTCAAGCCAGCGTAAAAGATTTGTATAATCATCCACAAACTCAAGCCATGAGCGGGACAATTTCTAATCATAAGCTTCATCCTCTCCCAAGATTGTGCAACGTGTTCATGATCAAGTTGTTTGAAATTCATGATATTGTTACATAAGGAGATGATCTTAGCCGGCGGAAAATACTTGGATATGTAAGCATCTTTGCACTTATCCCAAGAATCGATACTATTTTTAGGCAAAGAAGAAAACCAAGTTTTTGCACAATCTCGCAACGAGAAAGGAAAAAGTTTCGACTTAATCACATCATTATCCACATCTCTTTTCTTTTGCATATCACAAAGCTCAATGGAGGTATTGAGATGGGATGCGGCATCTTCACTAGGAAGGCCAGAGAATTGCTCTTTCATAACAAGATTCAGCAAAGCTGCGTTGATTTCATACGATTCCGCACTAGTGGCGGGAACAATTGGAGTACTAATAAATCATTATTATTGGTACTCGGGAAGTCGCAAATTTTGGTGTTTTCAGCCATGATGACTTCAAAAAACAAACAAGCACACAAGCAAGCAAGAAAACCGGCAAAGGAAAACGGCAAAAAGGCAAAAGGCAAAAGAAAACGGCAAATGTGAAGTGGGGGAGAGGAAAACGAGAGGCAACTGGCAAAAAAGTAAATACAAGAGATGAGTTTGTGAGACCTACTTGGATAGATCTCTCCTTCCCCGGCAACGGCGCCCGAAATACTTCTACTACAGCAACAAAAGACCTTCCAACGGCGCCAGAAATAGGTGTGTTGACGACACCAGGAATCCTTCTGCTACGGCTACGCCTTAAGGGACTTCCTAGGCAAATATGCAAAGGATTTCCCCCGTGGCCTTGGAGCCTTTCGTTGGTGTTCCCTCGAAGCGGAAAGGGTGATGTAGCGTAGCGGTGGTAAGTATTTCCCTCAGTTTGAGAACCAGGGTATCTATCCAGTGAAGGAGTATCACACGATCCTGCACAAACACAAAAGGCTTGCTCCCAACGCTATGAAGGGGTTGTCAATCCCTTATAGATTGTTCGCTAAGTGAGAAGTGAAAGCAACAAAGTAACAAAGCAAAGTAAAAGCAAAATTGGAAACGATAGGTGTGAATAGACCCGGGGGCCGTAGTGTTTACTAGTGGCTTCTCTCATGAAAGCAAGTAGACGGTGGGTGAACAAATTACTGTCGAGCAATTGATAGAACCGCAAAAAGTCGTGACGTCATCTATGGAAATGATTATGTCTGTATGCATCACGTCCAAAACAAGTAGATCGATACTTTCTGCATATACTACTATTACTCCACACGTCGACCGCTATCCAGCATGCATCTAGTGTATTAAGTCCAAAAGAACAGAGTAACGCCTTAAGCAAGATGATATGATGTAGATGGACAATCTCATATCTACGATAGAGCCCACCTTGTTACCCTTGATGGCAACTACACGGTGTGTGCCTTGCTGCCCCTACTGTCACTGGGAAAGGTCACCACACGGTAAGAACCCAAAACCAAGCACTTCTCCCATTGCAAGAATCATAGATCTAGTTGGCCAAACAAAACCCAAGACTCTGACAGACTTAGAAGGATATCAAATCATGCATATAAGAAATCGGCAAAGACTCAAATATATATCATAGCTAATCTGATCACAAATCCACAATTCATCGGATCTAGACAAACACACCGCCAAAGAAGATTACATCGGATAGATCTCCATGAAGACCATGGAGAACTTTGTATTTAAGATCCTAGAGAGAGAAGAAGCCATCTAGCTACTAAATACGGATCCGTAGGTCTGAAGTGAACTACTCACGAGTCATTGGAGGGGCGATGATGTTGATGTAGAAGCCCTCCAACTCCAAAGTCCCCTCTGGCAGGGCACCGGGAAGGGTCTCCACATGAGATCTCGCGGAAACGGAAGCTTGCGGCGGCGGAAAAGTATTTTTGTGGATCCCTTGATTTTTTTTCCCTGTATTTTAGGGAATATATTGGCGAAGGATCTAGGTCAGGGGGGCGCCAGGGAGGCCACAAGCTTTCCCACCGCCGCCCCTGGTGTCGGAGAGGGGGCTTGTGGGCTCCCTGTAGCCCTCCTCGCTTGGCCCACAAGCCCCCGGATCTTCTTCCGTTCAGGAAAAAATCATTTTGGGGATTTTATTCCGTTTGGACTCCGTTCCAAAATCAGATCTGTAAAGAGCCAAAAATACAGAAAAAACAAGAACTGGCACTTGGCACTGAATTAATAAGTTAGTCCCAAAAAAGATATAAAAGGTACATAAAACATCCAAAGATGACAAGATAACAACATGAAACCATAAAAAATTATAGATACATTTAAGACGCATCAATGCTCAATCACTTGGTCTCTCGGTTTGTGGTTTGGTGTTTGGGGTATTTCCTCACTGATGAATTATTCTCGAAGACTCTGAGGAATTTTGGTTGCTCTTATGACAAGTGTCAGTTTCTAACGGAGCAGCCAACCAGCTAATGGTTGTGGGGGGGCTATTTATAGCCTGGGAGCATCCCGACATGATTTGACATTAATGCCCTTAAATAATATGACCGTTGGTGTGGATAAGACCAATGATGTGGCGTGGCTATCGAAACGGTCGGGACCCTCAACTGTGAGAGTCCTCATGTCACTCATATTCCTCACTTTAGGCTTTTGGTAGAATTAGGCTTGGGTTGAGCATCATGAGGAAATTCATTTCAATGTGATACCTCGACCCCCTTTAACAGTATGGTGTTCCTATTACACAAGTGTGAAGAAAACAAAACGGAAAGAGTAAATCTTCATGCTTCAAAGTCTTCAGAATGATTTTCTTCAGGACACACCGAATTCCTCAATTTCAATATCTTCATGAGGAATATCAATTTGATCGCAAATTCTTCGCGATTCAAATCTTCAGCTTCAGACCAATTTTTTCAACCGAAGATATACATTTTTAGGGGTCGATATTCATCGAATATTTCAAACTCCTCAACGACTTATAGATCCTGTGTACACTCAAGAACACATTAGATACTTGACCTATAAGTCTTCAAACTACCAAAATCACTAAGGGGCACTAGATGCACTTACAACATGGTATAAGGCTAAGCAAGACTGAGAGTCCTACGACTTCTGATGAGCGAAATTGGATGAGTAGGATTCCGTATGCTTCAGCAATAGGATCCATCATGTATGCCATGCTATGAACACGACCTGATCTTGCCTATGCAATAAGCTTAACAAGCAGATACCAGGCCGACCCAGGTGAGAGTCACCGGGCAGTGGTGAAATCTATCTTGAAGTACATGAAAAGGACTAAAGAGATGTTCCTAGTTTATTGAGGTGAGGAGGAGCTCAGTGTAAAGGGTTACATTGATGCTAGTTTCCAAACCGACATGGATGATTGTCGATCGCAAACTGATTCATGTATGTCATGAATGGAGGAGCAGTGAGTTGTATGAGTTCCAAGCAAGATACGGTGTCCGACTCCACAACAGAGGTCGAATATATTGCGACTTGTGAAGCTGCAAAGGAAGGTGTTTGGATTCAGAAGTTCCTGGAGGGTCTTGGTGTGTTCCCGGGGTGGTCAAAACCGTTGGACCTTTATTGCAATTATTCATGTGCCACTGCACATGCCAAGGAGCCGAGACAACACCACAAGACCAGGCACATAGACTGAAAGAATCACCTGATACGAAAGCTCGTACAAAATGGTGATACTAATTTATTCAAGATTCAAACGGATGCAAATGTCGCAGATCCATTGACTAAACCGCTTCCACAACCCAAGCATGAGGGGCACGTTAGAGCTATGGGTATTCAGTGTCTATTTTATTGACTCTAGTGCAAGTGGGAGACTATTGGAGATATGCCCCAGAGGCAATCATGTATGATGATATTTCCTATGTGTTTATGAATAAAGATAGTCCTTGGACATTATCAGTGATATGTATTAACAAGTACGTGACTTGTTTGTGAGACTACACATTGTATCATGACTCTCCTAAATGGTCCCTAGTCAAAAGAGTTGTGTGGACGCGCAACCAACTAGACTGGCATATGATACGGTGGATGGTCCGGTCTCACTGACCGTGTAGCATTGGATGCTAACCGGATAATATGGACTCAGAAAGATCTGGTCGGATTCGACGTAGTCGGATCCAAGTCGAGATAAGGTCTGAGTTGGACAAACCCAACTATGAGGCGAAGCGATAGGTCATCTATGAATCTCTAGTACAACATACGTTCTATGTCCTAAGATGTGAGGTGGCGCATGTACTCAGGATGATGACAGACTTGGTTTGGGCCGACCAAACGCTATTCCGTGACTGGGTAGTTACAAATGTAGGTTTCGGGATTGTCCAGAACCATGCTGCGAGACGTGGTCAAGCAAGATGGGATTTGCCCCTCCGACCAGGAGAGATATACTCTGGACCCCTTGGGTGATCTGACCTGGATAAGCTTGGCCATGGGATTAGGATTATGAGATAATCCAAATGTTGGTCAGATTCACCGGAACGAGAAAGAGGTTGTGCGGCAACAAGGATGGCCATGTCGCCTTAAGCATGACAAAATATATCGTGTGGCAAAGGGAATAGAAGTATGAAGTACAGGTTCGCCTAACCAGCTTCATCGGACACTTGGAGTCGACACGCCTTGCTAGAGGCTGCTACCGACTAGCTGAGTCGGACGTGGTCTGACTCGTGACCAAGTGAATGAGAACCTAAAGGGCCGTGCACTTAAGGGAAGGAACACGTGGGCTTTAGGGTTCGTTCGAGGCCAAAGACTTGAGCCTGCGCCGAACGCCTATATATAATGGAGGTGCGGCACACTTATTCGATTGGTCGCTTCGGCGCCGTCATTAGGGTTGTGCATGTGTTGCGCCTAGCCACCTCCACTCGCCGCCGCTGACCGTGTGATCCAGACCTAGCAATCCGCCGCATGGTGTTGCTCCTGCACGCGCGGATATCGTTAGAGGTGGTGCACCTGCCCCGCTCCAGCGAACTTGTACATGGGATCCGGCGACCGGCTGTTCAAGGGAGACGATCCAGCGACCGGCTGTTCGAGGGAGATCGGACGAGGAGGAGACAGACCACGCGGGCGTGCTGCCCCAACTCTACTTCCGCTGCACGACATTGCGCGTCTGGTGGTAATGATCTGTGATCCATCTCCGTAGCATGTTCTTGGATGTTCTGCGCGTAGGAAAATTTTAATTTGCACCTACGATAGAACCCAACAAAATATTTATTTTTGTGGGGCCGGCAACGTTTCATCAACCGCGGATGAAAAACACTGCGGAATAGGATCAACCGAATATAAGCGGAACACGCTCCGCAAGCTGAAGATTGCAGAAGTGTGAAGATGGTGAGCCTAGACTGCGGCATTGGAGGCTAGTTGGGGGGTTACTTAGGGAGTGTGGGATTAAGGGGGTCTTCGGGCCACTTATCTGTTTTTATGGGCCGAACTCGTGGGTCGTTCGGTCATCTTTGAAGATATGGAGATCAAGGTGGACTCTTCCGAAGACTTGGCGTGGAGGCCAAGAAAACGTGCTAATCCGCATATTCCTTTCCTTGATGTAACCGTCGTTGTCTAAACCCTAAACACCCCTGGTATCTATATAAACCAGGGGGATGTAGTTCATACAAGACTTACGCTCATTACGATTAGGATTTTAGACCACGACATCCGATCTCGAGATAGATCAACTCTATACTCTGTACTAATTAATCAATATAACAAGAGCAGGACGTAGGGTTTTACCTCCATCAAGAGGGCTCGAACCTGGGGAAAACACTGTCTCCTTCGTCCCTTGTTACCCATCGGTCCAAGATCCACAGTTCGGACCCCCTACTCGAGATCAGCCAGTTTTCACACCGACACCCGCCTCAAACGCCCGGACAGCCCGCACGGTCACTCACTGGTCACAAAAAGTCGTCCCAGCCGGACCCCTCATACCCATCTCAAACGCGTGGATTGATCAGCACCCCTCAAATCCATTTCAAATATGGGGATGATATGAGGGCTCGCAGACGTGTCCGGACATCGCCGATTAGTTCGCCATGTAGGACGCGACCCCATCCGGAACCACATTTTCTCTTTCTTATTCATTCTTTTCTTTCTCTCTCTTCTTCTCCACCAATCACGTGCAAGTGACTGACCATATGAAGATAAATATAAGAGATGCGGCTGCACGAACGAAAAAATAGAGGGCATGTCCATGGATGTTTGAGAGACCAGACTTGCAAAGTTCGGCTGTAGATGCTCTTATGCCCTGACGCACCATGTGACCTTGTGACAAGATACACAAATCTAATAAATGTCGTGGTTTTAGCTCAATAGAGAGTACTACAAAGTAGTGCGCTCATGCTTGAAAGCAAAGCTGTACTACATCTATTACCCAAATCTAAACATCTAATGACAATGATTCTACGAAAGAATATACATATGCGTGTCTTATATTGCTGTTGTAGCTTTGAGAGTGCTTAACACTTTTAGCCTAATCATGTCTGTTTTGCGGGGATAATAGTCTAATCATGTTTGGTAAGGCAGTTGCAATTCAAAGCGACGAACATAACAAATGGGTACAAAAATAGAGGCGATATGGAAAAAGCACGCACGCATGCTCGCAAAGCGTTCAGTGTATCTGTAGAGGACTGATCCTGATCAAAAGCGTGCAGTGCCGCTATTCCATAACGGGTGGATACAGAACACTTCTCCAGCTTTTATAATTAGCACGTGACGTGATTAGCACAGAAGATATATGATTGGCGACCAGATCCGAGATATGCATGCATAAATATCTCTCTTGCTTTGTCGCACGCCGGTGAATCTCCAATGAAAGGAAGAAAAAAAGAAACGCCGATGAAGGTGAGGTTCTAGGGTTGTGGAGTAGCTGCTAGCTAGGCAGGCCGGCATAGCTGACCGGCGGGCAGCTGCGGTGGAGGGTGAGCGACATCGATCGGCTTGTATTGAGCTGCTAGCCAGTTGCGTAACCATTGGATGCTGAACCAAAAGCTAGATTCCTCCTACTTCTTTCAGGCGTGCTGTGCCGTGCCGAACGACCATTCAAGGCCCAGGAAGGAGGACCAGTTGATGGCGATCGCCATGGCTCGGTGGGGGCGGAAAGTCCCCAATATTCTCGTACGAGCAAGTGTGCGGGAACTAGGAACCGGGAATGCATGTGTGTACGTAGAGGATCGATGTGTATGTAGTGTACATCATGCGCCATCTGTCTCGTGCTTCTCACTAAAACTCAGCCCCAAGTCATTTTCTAGCTAGCTAGCTATACAGGAATCGTGGTGGAGTATAACATTCCCGGCGGAGGCCATACCGTGATCCGATCGCCAACAGTTTGTGTCCGTTGCTTTTCCTCAAAAGTTGTCACAAGTCAGAAGCAAGCCCCTCCTCCATAGCAGCCGCTAGTTACCATCGGTTTGGAATCGGGGCAACGGAAGGTGCATGCGTGCGGTTAGGGGCCGGGGTGCACTTCGGCACTTGCGTACGCGCCCACCCCTTTCGAGCTGGGCAGATCTCAGCCGCCCATCCGATCGGGCAGGGCCCCCGCGCACCCACGCTCGCTCGCGCGTGCCGGGAATCTCCGCGCTCGTGGCCTTCGCATGCCCGCCCGGGCGCGCCACGCCTCGCGTATCAGCGGCAAGACATAAACTCGTGTTACAAGGCACGGCTTAAAATCTCGTACTAGTAGGATTTGAATAATGAGGAGGTAATTTGAAAAGGAGGCTACGGTGTGTTTTATACCCTAAATTTGGACGAAATAACAAAGATGTCAGCAGAAAGGAGGGGCGCCTTTCGGCAAAAAATCGGGCCATAAATGCTGTTCATCGATCCGGGCACTGCTGGTTCGCGATCAGCTGGACACGTCTCGCCTTGCACGCGACGCCTGGCGGTGGCAGGGCACGATCGCCTCCATCGATCGATCAGTCCCGCGCGCCTACATAAAGCGGCGAGCTGACATACACCATGCCTCACCGGAGCCTGCTAGTCTCGCCACGCTTCGAAGACGACGCCGACGCCGCAGCCATGGGGGACGCCGTCGCTGGCGCCGTCGACTACCGCGGCCGGCCGGCCTCCCGCGCCGCCACCGGCGGCTGGAAGTCCTCGGTTTTCGTCATGGGTACGTTTCGTACGCGCGCCCATCTCTTGTGCTAGCACGTGACCGCCGAACCTGTTGGGTGCTCCAGCTCGAGCTCTGACTCCTGACCGATACGTTTGTTTGTTGCTTTTGCTGCTGTTTTGTTGGCATGCAGCAATGGAGATCGCCGAGCGGTTCGCGTACAAGGGCGTGGCGGCGAACCTCATCACGTACCTCACGGGGCCGCTGGGCCAGCCGATGGCGCGCGCGGCGGCGTCCATCGACGCGTGGAAGGGCGTCTCCCAGATGCTGCCGCTGCCGGTGGCCTGCGTCGCCGACGCCTGGCTCGGCCGCTACCGGGCCATCGTCCTCGCCTCCGTCCTCTTCGTCGTGGTCAGTCAGTCGCCACTCCAATCCAGCCACAAGAGTCCATCACAAGTACTCCGTGCTACTCCAGTTTAGATGGGATTGATCTCCAACTCCGTCTTGATCCTTTCGTTCGGTTCAAATTCAATCCAGAGCATGGGCACGCTGTCGCTGTCGTCGGCGTTCCACATCTTCCGGTCCGGCGGGCACGTGGCCGTCTTCTACGTCGCGCTCTACCTGGTGGCGCTGGGCGAGGGCGCGCACAAGCCGTGCGCGCAGGCGTTCGCGGCGGACCAGTTCGACGAGAGGGACCCCAAGGAGAACGTGGCGCGGAGCTCCTTCTTCAACTGGTGGTACTTCGGCATGTGCGCCGGCACCGCCGTCACCACCATGGTCTCCAGCTACGTCCAGGACAACGTCGGCTGGGGCCTCGGCTTCGGCATCCCCTGCATCGTCATCGTCGCCTCCCTCGCCGTCTTCCTCATTGGCACTCCGTCCTACCGCTACTACACCACCAAGGAGCCCAGCCCCGTCGCCCGCGTCGGCAAGGCGCTCCTGGTGCTGATCAAGAGCTGGAGATCAAAACACCGCACCAAGTACGTACGCGTATCCATGGTTGAACCAAACTCTGCTGCTGTATGGCCTCACTCTGACGACGTGACTGTTCGTGCAGCCCGGCGAACGGCAAGGTCGACGGCAAGAGCTCCGACGACCTCGTGGAGGAGGTGAGGAGCGTCTTCCGCCTGCTGCCAATCTGGGCGTGCTGCATAATCTACGCCATCATCTTCTCCCAGACGTCCACCTTCTTCACCAAGCAGGCGGCCACGCTGGACCGCCGGATCGGCCCCAAGTTCAAGGTGCCGCCGGCGGCGCTGCAGACCTTCATCAGCGTCACCATCGTGGCCTTCATCCCGGTGTACGACCGCCTCTTCGTGCCGCTCGCGCGCCGCTACACGGGGCGCCCCACGGGCATCACCATGCTGCAGAGGGTTGGCGCAGGGCTGTCCCTCTCCCTCGTCGCCGTCGTGCTCTCGGCCCTCGTGGAGATGAGGCGGCTCGGCGTCGCCAGGGACGCCGGCCTGGTGGACACCCCCAAGGCGCGGCTCCCGATGACGCTCTGGTGGATGGTGCCGCAGTACGTCCTCATCGGCGTCTCCGACGTGTTCGCCATGATCGGGCTGCAGGAGTTCTTCTACGACCAGGTCCCCGACGCCGTGCGCAGCCTCGGCCTCGCGCTCTTCCTCAGCATCTTCGGCGTGGGCCACCTCCTCAGCAGCTTCCTCATCTCCGTCATCGACAGGGCCACGGCGAGGCGCGGCGCAAGCTGGTTCTCAAACAACCTCAACCGCGCGCACCTTGACTACTTCTACTGGCTGCTCGCCGGACTCTGCGTCGTCGAGCTGGTCGCATTCTTCTTCTTCTCACGAGCTTATGTCTACAAGAGGAAGAACGGCGATGGCGAGGGCAATGGCGATTACAGGGGAGGTGATGCGGATGCTACACTCGTGTAACTAAATTCTGATTGTCATAGAGTGCGAGGTAGAGTGTCATAAATTTTGGGGTTGGAATTTTCTCCAGATGTATAGCCTGACAATATTGTGCATCCAAGAGAACTCTGAATTACGTGACTGAAAAAAAGGTCTTTTCTTAAGTGAACGTCCGAACCTGAATGAATCATTCGATTTTGATCGGCCCTGTTTGGGACGGCTCTGCTCCATCAAAAGCAGCTCCACTTCACCAAATCCACTTTGAAGCAGTTTCATATGAAAGTTGTACCTCTTTCAAAGAAAACGTTTGGATTTTATACATCTCCAGCTTCACGAATGAAAAATATGGTGAAAATGATCTATTTGATTGGATGAGAGGGGAGAAATGAAGGGGTATCCACTTACGGGTGGCAGTGGTGGGTAATTTCGTTCCAACTCCAGCTTCTACAATTTTATGGAGCACCTTCTAGAAAGCTTCATAAAAAACAGAAAGTTGGACCCCAGATTCTAGTTTTTTTGAAGTTGTATATCGTGAAGCTACCCTGTTTGACTTATGTTTTCTAAAACGCAGCTGAATTTTTTGAAGTAGAGCAATCCCAAACAGGCAGCTCATGCCTTCAAGGAGAACTCTGATTCTCATAAAAAAATTACTCAAATGGGGTCTTTTCTTAACCGAATATGAGTGAATCATTCATCATTTATTTAATCTGATAATATTATGCTTCCCAGAGAACTCTGAATTCCATAAAAAAAACACTCATAAGGGATCTCTTTCTTAACTGAGCCCGAATGAATCATTCGATCTTTTTGTAGCCTGACAATATGGGTCATCCAAGCAAACACTGAATCTCGTAAAATAATTCTGTATGGATACAAAAGTTTTACTGCCTCCGTGTTGGAAAAGGTATATAAATTTTGTTTGAAGTCAAACAGTATAGAGTTTAACCAAGTTCGTAGGAAAAACTAACAAAATGTACACTAAATAGATTGCTCAAATTGCCTCATGTTTTGGCATCTTGGTGGATATGGATTGGAATGGAATATTCAAGAGTTTCTATGAAAAAGTTAGAATCAAAGTGCATGTAGGTATCCTATCAAAATCCCATATGAGAGATTGGTGGAGATGAAAAAGAAACTATACATTTTGTTCTTTACCGTGGAAGGATTTGATCAAGATGGAGAGGGACCTGAAGGGGATGATGATGACCCAGACTTGGATGTTGAAGATGATGACAAGGTAGAAGATGATTTTGATCAAAGCAGAGACTATATGGATGGGAATGCTGATGAACATATTGATGAACTTGACAAGGCAAATTTCTCCAAAGAAAAAAGTGTTGGTTCTGGAAAGAAGGTGGAAGTAGCTTCTATCTCTGCAGCTAGTTTCCATCCTGTGATGATGAATGATGAGGTGCATGAACAGTTCATTGTGGAAGCTGAAGCTAAAACCCCTCCTGCTCATGTGAGGGCTCTACTAAAGATGTTGAGGTTCTGCTGAACCAATAGGATATGGATATTGGCTCTCATATGAAATACTGCTCTGCCCAGCTCAGGAAGATTGAGATGGTTGAGTATGAGGGAGAAGATGAAATTAACCTTCCTGAGATGGTGTGCCTCCCTGGAAACCTAGCAGCAAGCTTTGGGTCGGCCAAGAGATCCCTGTTGGAGTCCTTGGAGATGGAGGAGGTGGAAAAGAGGAGGAAAGAGAATTCAGTTCAAGATAAGAAATGGGGGCCTGTGCTCTCCACCAGACCTACCACAAGACAACACGGCGACATTAAGATCATGGAGAAAGCTACTGCGTATTTACAAAAGAAGAATCTGGAAATCCCTGCTTCTTTCCAAGGTAAATCTTTTGCTACTAATGATGCACGAATTCTTGTTGAACACATACCTAAAGTTGATGTCTGTGTGGGAGATAGTAATGTGGAACAAAGTGGGATTATTCAGGATTTGATCCTTAGAGAGAGCCTTAGATGTTTGGAATTTGCAGATTCCAATCCTGAAACTGTTTTACCTGATAATCTTTACACTCCAACACATAAGATTGATGGGGGTTCTCCTCTAGGTGAGGGTGCGGTTCCTACTAGATTAGATGGCGTTGCTGATCTTGGTAGCTCTTGTCCAAACCTGAGAAATGCTAGAAGGCTATGTAAACCTGGTAAAATTCAACGCCTTCAAGAGTTCCTGAGAGTAAATTGTGTGGATTTTGTTTGTTTTTTTGAAACCAAGAAAGAAAATATTGATAGTAATACCTTGAATAGAATTGCGGGAATAAAAAATTTATTTGGCGTCAACTGTCTGCTCATGGTACAGCTGGTGGTGTCCTTGTGGGCATGAATAGTGACATTTATGAGATTATTGGTTTTGTTAACCATGAGTTCTGTGTGATAGATACAGTTAGAAATAAATCTGAGAAATCAGTATGGCAGTTTGTTGCAATTTATGGTAGTGCTTATCATGCCTGCAAGGTAGAATTCATTGCGGAGTTGCATGAGGTGATGGATAAGGCCTCTTACCCCATTATTTTGGGTGGTGACTTTAATTTGATTAGATCTGACTCTGATAAGAGTAGTGGTAATGTGAATCATTCTATTACTTTTCTGTTTAATGACTGGATCAATAAGTGGGGGTTGGTAGAAATCAGTGTTGCAATAGGAAGTACGCGTGGTGTAACAACCAGGAATACCCCATTTATGCCACCATTGATAGAGTTTTTGTTTCCCCTTCTTGGGATGCTTTATTTCCACTATCAGTACTTAGGGCTCTCCCCAGAATTGGGAGTGACCATACCGCCCTACTACTCGATACGCTGGCCCGGAGAGTGACTTCTCCGAAGATGTTTAGGTTTGAAAAATGGTGGCTAGAGCAACCTGGCTTAAAAATATGGTAGAAACCGTGTGGAATACCCCGATTTTTGGTAGAAATGTTATTGATGTGTGGATTGCTAAATCTAAGCGCCTTAGAAAAAAGATTAAGGGCTGGAATATGAATATTGAGGCAACCATTCAGAAGAAGATGAAGGACCTTATTCAGGAGTTCGATTTTTTGGATATCTTTGCTGAATCTGGCCGTACTACAGATGAGGACAATAAAAGTATGCGAGACATTAAAACTGAGTTGGAAAACATTATGAGGAAGGAGGAGATTGCCTTATGGCAGACATCCAGAGATCGTAGGATTAGAGATGGTGATAAGAATAATGCTTATTTCCATGCATTAGCGAACCATAGACATCACAAAAATCATCTATCTGAGCTCGTTGGTGAGCATGGACCTGTTTACACTACGGAGGAAATGCTGGAGGTGGCGACATCCTTTTATAAAGGATTATTTGGCCATGAGGAGAGACATAATATTCATCTTGGTCCTGCCTTTTGGGAGGAAGATGAACTGATTACGGTGACTGAGAACGAGAACCTCCAGAAAAACTTCTGAGAAATAGAAATTAAGGTGGCCATTTTTGGTTCATATGCCAATGGTGCCCTTGGACCTGATGGCATGTATTTCCTCTTTTACCAAACCTTTTGGGAACTAATCAAAACTGACTTCATGGCTATGATAAGGGATTTTGAGGAAAATAAACTAGATATCCATAGACTTAATTTTGCTTTGATCATTTTAATTCCGAAAGAACCTGATGCCAAAACTATGAGGAAATTTAGACCGACCAGTCTTGGTAATTGTGTTGTTAAGATCTTTTCCAAGGTTCTTACTAATAGACTTTCTCCCATTAGTAATAGATTGATATCCCTCATACGTCTCAAACGTATCTATAATTTTTGATGGTTTCACGCTGTTATCTTGTCTTCTTTGGTTGTTTTATGTACCTTTTATATCATTTTTGGGACTAACTTATTAATTCAGTGCCAAGTCCGAGTTCCTGTTTTTTCCGTGTTTTTGACTCCTTTCAGATCTGATTTTGGAACGGAGTCCAAACGGAAGATAAAACCCGAAATGATTTTTTCCCGAACGGAAGAAGACCAGGGGGCTTTTGGGCCAAGCCAGGTGGGCTCCAGGGAGCCCACAAGCACCCACTCCGCCACCAGGGGGAGGCGGTGGTGGGCAGGCTTGTGGCCTCCCTGGCCGCCCCCTGACCTAGGTCTTTGGCCTATAAATTCCTAAATATTCCGCAAAAAATTAGGGGAGCCTTGAAAATACTTTTCCGCCGCCGCAAGCTTCCGCTTTCGCGAGATCTCATCTGAAGACCCTTCCCGGCGCCCTGTCGGAGGGGACTTTGGAGTTGGAGGGCTTCATCATCATCATCATCGCCCCTCCAATGACTCGTGAGTAGTTCACTTCAAACCTACGGGTCCGTAGTTAGTAGCTAGATGGCTTCTTCTCTCTCTTGGATCTTCAATACAAAGTTCTCCATGATCTTCATGGAGATCTATCCGATGTAATCTTCTTTGGCGGTGTGTTTATCGAGATCCGATGAATTGTGGATTTGTGATCAGATTATCTATGATATATATTTGAGTCTTTGCTGATTTCTTATATGCATGATTTGATATCCTTGTAAGTCTCTCCGAGTCTTGGGTTTTGTTTGGCCAACTAGATCTATGATTCTTGCAATGGGAGAGTGCTTGGTTTTGGGTTCTGCCATGTGGTGACCTTTCCCAGTGACAGTAGGGGCAACAAGGCACACATCAAGTAGTTGCCATCAAGGATAAAAAGATGGGGGTTTTATCATTGGTTTGAGATTATCCCTCTACATCATGTCATCTTGCTTAAGGCGTTACTCTGTTCTTATGGACTTAATACACTAGATGCATGCTGGATAGCGGTCGACGTGTGGAGTAATAGTAGTAGATGCAGAAAGTATCGGTCTACTTGTTTCGGACATGATGCCTATAGAAATAATCATTGCATAGATATCGTCACGACTTTGCGCGGTTCTATCAATTGCTCGACAGTAATTTGTTCACTCACCTCGACTTGCTTTCATGAGAGAAGACACTAGTAAACACTATGGCCCCTGAGTCTATTCACATCCATCGTTTACACCTCCACTTTTACTTTGCTTTGTTACTTTGTTGCTTTCAGTTCTCACTTGGCAAACAATCTATAAGGGATTGACAACCCCTTCATAGCGTTGGGTGCAAGCTTTTGTGTTTGTGCAGGATCTTGAGATACTCTTTCGCCGGATTGATACCTTGGTTCTCAAACTGAGAGAAATACTTACCGTCGCTGTGCTACATCACCCTTTCCGCTTCGATGGAACAGCAACACAAGGCTCCAAGGCCACGGGGGAAATCCTTTGCATACTTGCCTAGGAAGTCCCTTAAGGCGTAGCCGTAGCTGAAGGATTCCTGGTGCCGTAGACACAACTATTTCCTGGCACCGTTGCAAGGGATACACAGCAAACATCAGAAGTATTTCTGGCGCCGTTGCTGGGGAGGAGAAATCAAGATCTATCCAAGTAGGTCTCACAAACTCTTCTCTTGCATTTACTTTTGTTGCCAGTTGCCTCTCGTTTTCCTCTCCCCCACTTCACATTTGCCGTTTTCATTCGCCTTTCTCCTTCGCCGTTTTCTCTTGCCCTTGCCGTTTTCCTTTGCCGGTTTCTTGCTTGCTTGTGTGCTTGTTTGTTTGTTGAAGACATCATGTCTGAAAACACCAAATTTTACGACTTCTCGAGCACTAATAATAATGATTTTATTAGTACTCCGATTGCTTCCGCCACTAGTGTGGAATCGTATGGAATCAACGCAGCTTTGCTGAATCTTGTTATGAAAGAGCAATTCTCTGGCCATCCTAATGAAGATGCCGCATCCCATCTCAATACCTTCATTGAACTTTGCGATATGCAAAAGAAAAGAGATGTGGATAATGACGTGATTAAGTTGAAACTTCTTCCTTTCTCGTTGCGAGATCGCGCAAAAAACTTGGTTTTCTTATTTGCCTAAAAATAGTATTGATTCTTGGGATAGGTGCAAACATGCTTACATATCCAAGTATTTTCCGTCGGCTAAGATCATCTCCTTACGTAACGATATCATGAATTTCAAGCAACTTGATCATGAACACGTTGCACAATCTTGGGAGAGGATGAAGCTTATGATTAGAAATTGTCACACTCATGGCTTGAGTTTGTGGATGATTATACAAATCTTTTATGCTGGCTTGAATTTTGCTTCTTGCAATATCTTGGACTCCGCCTCAGGTGGAACGTTCATGAAAATCACGTTAGGAGACGCTACAAAAATCCTAGACAATATCATGACCAACTACTCTCAGTGGCACACTGAAAGGTCGCCTGCTAGCAAAAAGGTGCACGCTATAGAAGAAATTAACTCGCTTAGTGCTAAGATAGACGAGTTGATGAATTTGGTTGCTAGTAGAAACGCTATTGTAGATCCTAATGACATGCTACTATCTTCTTTGATTGAGAGTAGCAACGCTAGTTTGGACGTGAATTTTGTTGGTAGGAACAATTTTGGCAACAACAATGCTTTTAGAGGAAACTATGTTCCTAGGCCTTTTCCTAGTAACTCCTCTAACAATTATGGCAATTCCTACGACAACACTTATGGAAATCACAACAAATTACCCTCTGATCTAGAGAGTAATATCAAAGAGTTCATCAACTCTCAAAAGATTTTCAATGCGTCCATAGAGGAAAAACTACTCAAAATTGACGATTTGGCTAAGAGCGTTGATAGGATGTCTTGTGATATTGATGCTTTAAAAGTTAGATGCGCTCCTCCCAAGATCAACTTGGATGAAACTTTGAAAGCTATGGGTATCTCCATGAATGAGAGCAAGGAAAGAACCGCCCAAATTCGCGCTAGACATGAATGGTTTAAAAGGGTGCGTTCTAGTGATGCAAATCACGAAGATCTTAAAGTGCTTGGTGTGTCTCCTCTTGAATCTTTGTTTTCGCGTGTCAAACCTACTTATGGAGGGGCTGTATATGAATCCACTTTGGTTGAAAAACGCCCCAATGATTCGGAGTCCACCTATCTTGATGATAAAGGTGTGGAGAGTGGAGTAGAGGAAGTCAAAAATTTGGGTAGTAATGAAACTCCCACTTTGGATTTCAAGGAACTCAATTATGATAATTGCTCTTTGTTTGAATGCATTTCTTTGATGCAATCCATTGCAAACTCTCCACATGCTTATAGCCAAAGCAAAGCCTTTACCGCGCATATCGTAGATGCTATGATGAAATCTCTTGAAGAGAAGCTCGAACTAGAAGTCTCTATACCTAGAAAACTTCATGATGAGTGGGAACCTACCATCAAAATCAAGATCGAAAACTATGAGTCAATGCTTTGTGTGATTTGGGTGCTAGTGTTTCCGCGATTCCAAAGTCTTTATGTGATATTCTTGGTTTTCATGAGATTGAAGAGTGTTCTCTTAATTTGCATCTTGCGGATTCTACTGTCAAGAAACCCATGGGGAGGATCGATGATGTTCTTATTGTTGCAAATAAGAACTATGTACCCCTGGATTTCATTGTACTTGACCTAGATTGCAATCCTTCATGTCTCATTATTCTTGGTAGACCTTTCCTAAGGACTATTGGTGCTATTCGATATGAAGAAAGGGAATATTAGATTTCAATTACCTTTAAAAAAGGGCATGGAGCACTTTCCTAGAAAGAAAATAAGATTGCCTTATGAATCTATGATGAGGGCTACCTATGGTTTGAGCACCAAAGATGACTATACGTGATTCCATCACTTTCGCCTAGCTAAGGGAGTTAAACAAAAGCGCTTGTTGGGAGGCAACCCAACGAACCTATCCTTTTTCTTTCTGTTTTGTGTTTTCCACACTTTCATAATTCTGTTATGATTGTGTTTTTTGTGTTTCTTTTTGCGTTTGTGCCAAGCAAAACCGTTATGATTAGTCTTGGGGATGATCGTTTCGTCATGCTGGAAAAGACAGAAACTTTATGCTCACGAAAAGGATTTTCATTTTTTTCTATAAGAGATTTTGAGTTGATTATTTTTCCTGCTGATTTATACGCAAATTCTTCAGACTTTCGTAATTTTTCAGAATTTTTGAAGTACCAGAGGTATACGAAACATACAGATTTCTACAGACTGGTCTGCTGTTAACAGATTCTGTTTTTGTTGTGTTGGTTGCTTATTTTGATGAAACTATGGATAGTATCGGGGGTATTAGCCATGGAATATTGAAAGTACAGTAACCCAACATCAGCACAAGTTGAATTTAAGTTTGCTACAGTACCTAAGGAAGTGGTGGTTTGCTTTCTTGTACTAATGTTATCACGAGTTTCTGTTTAAGTTTCGTGTTGTGAAGTTTTCAACTTTTGGGTGAAGTTCTTATGGACGAAGAGATAAAAGAGTGGCAAGAGCTCAAGCTTGGGGATGCCCAAGGCACCCCAAGAGATTTAAGGATGTCGTAAAAGCCTAAGCTTGGGGATGCCCCAGGAAGGCATCCCCTCTCTCGTCTTCAATCCATCGGTAACGTTACTTGGGGCTATATTTTTATTCACCACATGTTATGTGTTTTTGCTTGGAGCGTCTTGTGTCTTAGGAGTCTTTTATTTTTGTTGTTTCACAATCATCCTTGCTGCACACCTAGAGAGAGAGACATGCACACACCGTGATTTTGTCGAGCTTCACTTATATCCTTCGGTAGACAATTCAGCTCACATGTGCTTAACTTATATCTTTTGAGCTAGATACTTTTGCTCTATGTGCTTCACTTATATACTCCCTCCGTCTTAAAATAACTGTCTCAAGCTTAGTATAACTTTGTACTAGAGCTAGTACAAAATTAAGACACTTATTTTGGGACGGAGGGAGTATTTTAGAGCACAGCGGTGCGTGGCTTGGTAGTTGATCTATTCTTTGAAAGTAGTCTCAAAAGGGGTAGTTATCCAAAGGGATACGAAAACTTCCACCTTCATGTGCATTGAATAGTTAGAGAAGTTTGATTCATCTCAATTACTTTTGAGTTGTGGTTATGATAATATTGAAATTCATGCTAGTAAGGTGTTGTGGATCTAGAAATACTTGTGTTGAAGTTAGTGATTCCCGTAGCATGCACGTATGGTGAACCGCTATGTGATGAAATCTGAGCATGATTAGTATATTGATTGTCATCCTTTGCGTAGCGGTCGGGATCGCGCGATGGTTTATACCTACCAACCCTTCCCCTAGGAGTATGTGTTGAATGCTTTGTTTCGATTACTAATAAAACTTTTGCAACAAGTATATGAGTTCTTCATGACTAATGTTGAGTCCATGGTTTAGATGCACTTTCACCTTCCACCATCACTATCTTCTTAGTGCCGTGCAACTTTCGCCGGTGCACAAAATCCACCATTAGCCTCCCTCAAAACAGCCACCATACCTACCTACTATGGCTTTTTCAAAGTCATTCCGAGATATATTGTCATGCAAATACCACCATGACATGTGCCACCACGTCTACTTTCCTTTGCATGATCGTAAGATAGCTAGCATGATGTTTCCATTGATGTCTATGCCATGCTAGATCATTGCCACGGTACACTACCGAAGGCATTCCATATAGAGTCCTCGTTACTCTAAGTTTTGAGTTGAAAGTGTGATGATCATCGTTAATGGAGCATTGTCCCATGTGAGGAAATTAAAGAGGCCAAAGAAGCCCACAAAAAAAAGAGGCCAAAGAGCCCACAAAATATAAAAAATGAGAGAAAAAGAGAGAAGGGACAATGCTATCACTTTTTCCACACTTGTGCATTTTAAGAACCATAATCTTCATGATAGAGAGTCTCTCGTTTTGTCACCACCATATAGCTAGTGGGAAATTTTCATTATATAACTTGGCTTGTATATTCCAATGATAGGCTTCCTCAAAATTGCCTTAGGTCTTCGTGAGCAAGCAAGTTGGATGCATACCTACTAGTTTTCTTTAAGAGCTTTCACATACTCGTAGCTCTAGTGCATCATTTGTATGGCAATCCCTACTCATTCACATTGATATCTATTGATGAGCATCTCCACAGCTCATTGATATGCCTAGTTAATGTGACTATCTTCTCCTTTTTTGTCTTGCAACCTCCACTACATTCCACACCATCTATAGTGCTATAACCATGGCCCACGCTCATGTATTGCGTGAGAGTTGAAAATGTTTGAGAAAGTAAAGGTGTGAAACAATTACTTGGCCAATACCGGGGTTGTGCATGATTTAAATTCATTGTGCAATGATGATAGAGCATAGCCAGACTATATGCTTTTGTAGGGATAACTTTCTTTTGGCCTTGTTATTTTGAAAAAGTTCATGATTACTTTGCTAGTTTGCTTGAATTATTATTGTTTCCACGTCAATAGCAAACTATTGTTTTGAATCTAATGGATCGGAACATTCACGTCACATAAGAGGAACTACAAAGGACACCTATGCTAGGTAGCATGAAAGCATCAAAAATTCATTCTTATCACTTCCCTACTCGAGGACGACCAGGAGTTAAGCTTGGGGATGCTTGATACGTCTCAAACATATCTATAATTTTTTATGGTCTCACGGTGTTATCTTGTCATCTTTGGTTGTTTTATGTAACTTTTATATCTTTTTTGGGACTAACTTATTAATTCAGTGCCAAGTGCCAGTTCCTGTTTTTTCCGTCTTTTTGACTCTTTTTAGATCTGATTTTGGAACGGAGTCCAAATGATAGAAAAACCCCGAAATGATTTTTCCCGAACGGAAGAAGACCAGGGGGCTTTTGGGCCAAGCCAGGCGGGCTCCAGGGAGCCCACAAGCCCCCACTCCGCCACCAGGGGGGAGGCGGCGGTGGGCAGGCTTTGTGGCCTCCCTGGCCGCCCACTGACCTAGGTCTTTGGCCTATAAATTCCCAAATATTCTGCAAAAATTCAGGGGAGCCTCGAAAATACTTTTTCGCCGCCGCAAGCTTCCGTTTCCGCGAGATCTCATCTGGAGACCCTTCCCGGCGCCCTGCCGGATGGGACTTTGGAGTTGGAGGGCTTCTTCATCATCATCATCGCCCCTCCAATGACTCGTGAGTAGTTCACTTCAGATCTACGGGTCCGTAGTTAGTAGCTAGATGGCTTCTTCTCTCTCTTGGATCTTCAATACAAAGTTCTCCATGATCTTCATGGAGATCTATCCGATGTAATCTTCTTTGGCGGTGTGTTTGTCCAGATCCGATGAATTGTGGATTTGTGATCAGATTATCTATGATATATATTTGAGTCTTTGCTGATTTCTTATATGCATGATTTGATATCCTTGTAAGTCTCTCCGAGTCTTGGGTTTTGTTTGGCCAACTAGATCTATGATTCTTGCAATGGGAGAAGTGCTTGGTTTTGGGTTCTCCCATGTGGTGACCTTTCCCAATGACAGTAGGGGCAGCAAGGCACACATCAAGTAGTTGCCATCAAGGGTAAAAAGATGGGGGTTTTATCATTGGTTTGAGATTATCCCTCTACATCATGTCATCTTGCTTAAGGCGTTACTATGTTCTTATGGACTTAATACACTAGATGCATGCTGGATAGCGGTCGACGTGTGGAGTAATAGTAGTAGATGCAGAAAGTATTGGTCTACTTGTTTCGGACGTGATGCCTATAGAAATAATCATTGTATAGATATCGTCACGACTTTGCGCTGTTCTATCAATTGCTCGATAGTAATTTGTTCACCCACCGTCTACTTGCTTTTATGAGAGAAGCCACTAGTAAACACTACGGCCCCTGGGTCTATTCACATCCATCGTTTACACCTCCGCTTTTACTTTGCTTTGTTACTTTGTTGCTTTCAGTTCTCACTTGGCAAACAATCTATAAGGGATTGACAACCCCTTCATAGCGTTGGGTGCAAGCTTTTGTGTTTGTGCAGGATCTTGAGATACTCTTCCGCCGGATTGATACCTTGGTTCTCAAACTGAGGGAAATACTTACCGTCGTTGTGCTACATCACCCTTTCCGCTTCGAGGGAACAGCAACGCAAGGCTCCAAGGCCACGGGGGAAATCCTTTGCATACTTGCCTAGGAAGTCCCTTAAGGCGTAGCCGTAGCTGAAGGATTCCTGGTGCCGTCGACACAACTATTTCCTGGCGCCGTTGCAAGGGATACACAGCAAACATCAATCCCCTAACCAAACTTCCTTTATTAAAGGTAGGTATATTCTTGAAACTGTGGTACTGGCACATGAAGTGTTTCATGAGGTGAAAAGACTAACACCCCTGGGCTTGTGCTCAAGCTTGATTATGAAAAAGCATACGACCGAGTTAGCTGGGAATTTCTGTTTGAGATGCCTGAATCCCAAGGTTTTGGCCCTAAATGGATTTCCTGGATCAAGAGTCTGTTGTTCGAGGGTACTTTTAGTGTCTGTATTAGCGATACTACGGGACCCTACTTTGTAGGTGGAAAAGGTCTCAAACAGGGAGACCCTATATACCCACTCCTCTTCAACTTGGTTGCGGATGTCTTCTCTAAAATGCTAACTAAAGCTTCCAATCATGGTTTGATTTTGGGGCTGCTAACTAATGTAATCCCAGGAGGGATTGTCAGCCTTCAATATGTGGATGATACTCTCCTCTTTCTAGAGGATTCCTATGAAAAGGCGAAGAACTTTAAATGGATTCTAACCTGTTTTGAAAGTATCTCGGGCATGAAAATTAATTTCCATAAAAGTGACCTTATCTCTATCAATATGGATGAAGAGAGAGCAAACATCTTTGCCCAAATTTTTTGCTGTAACTTAGGTTCCTTTCCAATTAAATATTTGGGAGTGCCTCTGCACTATGATAAACTAAGAAGGGAAGATCTCCAACCAACAATTGATAGAACCATCAAAGGCATTTCTGGTTGGTTGGATAGGTACTTGACATATAAAGGCAAGATTATTCTGCTATGTGCTTGTATTGTCATTATTCCTGCCTACCTAATGGCAGTGTTGAAATTTCCCAAATGGGCTAATAATGCTATTAACTCGCACATGGCTCACTTTCTGTGGGGTAACATGGGGGATCAACACAAATATCATTTAGCCCGTTGGGGCCTGGTGTCCAGGAAAAAAGAATTTGGTTGGTTGGGAATACCCAATATTAGATAATATAATATGGCCTTATTAGCTTCCTGGGGGGAAAAGAATCTACAACAGTAATAGGAGTGATTGGAAAAAGCTGGTAGCTTACAAATACAATGTCTATAACACCAGTATTTTCTAGTCGAGACAACACGGGGGCTCTCCCTTTTGTAAGAGTGTATCTTGGGCCTTCCATGCTGCCAAAAAGATTTATCAATGAAAAATTGGTGATGGAAATAATGTTAGGTTTTGGCATGATACTTGGACTGAGGATTGTTCCCTCAAAGTCAGGTTCTGGGGGTTATTTGAAATTTGCAACCATAAAGAATGTGTGGTGTCCCAGGTGTGGGATGGGACTACTGTGAAACTTACTTTTAGAAGGTGTGTGGATCAGAGGATGATGACTATGTGGAAAGATCTTATTGATCACATTAAGAATTTCCCCCTATCAAATAACCCTGATCTACCTATTTGGATATTAGAGCCTAATGGCATTTATTCAGTGAAATCCTTTTATAAATGTATCAATTTTGGTGGGGTGGCCTCTCCTTTTTGGAGATACTTTATGGAAAATCTTATGCCCTCAGAACATGCATGTGTTTTTATGGCTGTGTTTGTACAACAAAATACTAACTAGAGACAATGTGGCTAGGAGGAAAACACTGGATGATTTAACTTGTTTGTTTTGTAATGAAGCTGAATCTGTGCAACATTTATTTTTGACTGCATTAATGCTAGCTGTATATGGTCAATCATATCTGATTTTTTTATGATCCGAAAGATCCAATGCTTTGATGATGTATCTTCCTTGTGGAAAGTAAATAAGAAAAGAACTGTGCTTAATCTGATTAGTGCTGCCTCCTTATGGAGTATTTGGACATTGAGGAATGATTTCTGCTATCAAGGATGCACATGGAGGGGTCTAGGCTTCGGCCTTGCCAAGCTAAGAGGGACTTTAAAAGAATGGTTAGTGCTCTGCGACACTGCACAATCACGCGTGCTAAAGAGGTTCATCCTGTTGCTGGACAAGCATCGAGGGGAGCTACTGCGGATAGCATGGACTCAAGATTCTGATTGATCTTCGGCTTGTAATAATAAAAGTGGCAGACTGTTTAGTTGTGGTTCAGGCCGTAGAAAATGTTGATTATTCTCTTTCTGGTAGCAAGTTTTAAGTGGTTTTCATTCCCTGCTGTATTCAGGACATTTCCTGTGTGTCTTGCCTGATTTGGTGGGTGTTTTTTAGTTCTGTTTTAGGTGCTGGCAAATACTTGGGCTATGTTGTGGTCTGTTTGTGCTTCGTTTAATAAAATGGGGCAGGGGGCGACCCCTTCATTCAAAAAAATGTACACTAAATATCACAAAAATCATACTATGAGAATCCTCTTTGAAATAAAAATTCAATAATATAGTTTTGTAAGATATAGCTTTTCTTAGATTTACATATGGTTAAAATTTGACCAAAAATACGAGGAGATCCAGAGGGAGTAGTTGTTAATAGCTCCTTCTTTTCAAGCACGGAGGTAGTACCAACACAGCAAAGAGTGTTCTCTGGGGCCATAATGGGAAATTCATTGCGGCTGCTAATGAAAAGATAGATATTTGTTTCCACACTTCCACATCAGCCTTGAACCTTGCTAATAAAGTCGTATGCAATGAGATTGAAGTGAATCAGATAGCATGGAGGTGATGAATGCGTTGATCGATGGCTCATCTTCAGTTGCTTCTTCCAACATTGATGACTGTTATTTTATGTCCTTATGAACATTATAATAGAGAGTGCAATCAAGTAGCACATGAATTACCAAGATTAGCTAGGTTTTCTCCTTTTAGTGTTTGGCTAGACAGTGCACCTAATGAGGTCATTCCTATCCTTGTAAACGATGCTACACTACTTTTGATTGAAAAAAGGAGGAAAAGTTTTGATAATCGACTTCCGAGCCAGTTTCATCTACACCCGCGGTGAATAAAAAAAATCAAAACAAATACTGAAAAAATACAATACATACATACATACATATATATATATATATATATATATATATATATATATATATATATATATTTGCATGATAGATAATTTGATGCGTGAGGTCCTCTCCCATTTTCAAATAATATGGACATCTCAGAAGTTCTCGGCAAAAAAACAAATTCGGGGTATGCAAGAAAGTTTACTGTTCATGTACTGTTCTCATCCAATTTACTTTTTTTGCTGAGAGCTGCTCAGATGTCCAAATAATCTGAAAATTGGGCGGACCTCATGCAAAAACTTTTCTACCATGGAATTTTCTTTTCGACTTTTTTTGAATTTTTATGATTTTTTTATCGGATGGAAATGAGTTTGGGCACCGAAACACTGCATTAAGAAAAATTGTCAAAATAAAAAGAGTTGGGTCTCAAACCCTACCTATCGCCTACTAGAGGCAATAGGTGTACCGTTAGTTGACATTAGGGCCCCACCGCATTATTTTAGTTTCCAAAAAAGTGCCATAATATACCTACCATTTTATGATAGATATGATTATGCATAAAAAATGGATTAACCTAGTACTAATTGTATATGAATTTATTGACTTACCAAAAACATATATATTTTTATTTGTTAATCCAGTAAGACCTGTGGGCTATGGCGGATTTCAAGGAAGGGTGTGGGGTGTGGGGACGGAGGATGAAAGAAAATAGGTAAGACGAAACCCTACATTTTCTAAGCATGTACAATATGAGATTTTTTTTACCTCCTTTCCCTTTTTTGGTTATTTAAAGTTATTGCCTTCTTATTTACTTTTCTTCGTCGGTCTTGTTTTTCCTCTTTTTTCACCATTCACTTTTAATTCATATACAATAGCTCACCCTTGAGCCCGGATTGACTAAGAAAAGAAGGCAACACACCACCACGCCGACAAAGCCACTCCGATCAACGCCACCGCCTCGAGCAACCACCACCAGGATCATCGAACGATGTCGAGCAGGAACAACTGAACAATCCGACAAACCGACCACGCCAAAGCCACGGCCACCACTCATCCATCCCAAAGGTGGCATCTTCAAGAAGAAAGCGACGTCAAGGCGCCGTCGCCACCCAATCCGAGGGGATTTGGGTTTTCACCCGGGACAAGGAGAGGGGGGCATGGGCTAGGACTCGATACCAACTCCAAGAAGTACAATGGGGATAAAGCGCCGCGGGCATCGTGGCTACCGCAGCCCGCCAAATCTGTGGTTGTGTGATCTTTTTTGTTGTATCGGTGATTGTGCTCCCTGCCCCAGCATCTATCGTTGGCTGCATCGGTTGATTGTTTTGTAATACAAAGCGCGGAAAATCCTTTTTCACCTTAATTTGGGACAGTAAAACTGAACCTAAAGCGAGCCCTCTCAGTGTTTTGCCTTTTTGGCCGTCCATTTTGACGATCGGGCCATTTCTAGCCGTCGGATGTGATGTATACAGCCACCTCGAGCGCACTTTTTCATCGTCGGCCCGACTGTCCTAATGGCATGTTGCTCCGGTGGCCGAAACCGTGTTATCTGGTGAAATGGGCCTATTTCTCAGCCCATCCAGGGTCCAAAGTGGTCTATTGCTGGTTCGGAAATGAAATTGTCCGTTCAGGGGGATCCTGTCGAGGCGTCGATTCGATATCAGGCGATTGGTTCATCCCTTCCATCCCGACCTCTCGCCTCTATTCTTCAATTCCCACCCGCGACCTCTGGTCTCTCACTCCGCTATACAAGTTGTGTTGCCTTCGTTCTCGGCCGGCCGGCTGCCGCCTCATCTTCACGTAGCCACTGTCCTCTTCTTTACTCTTACAATTTCAACACAGAGGGGATCAAATCTCAGATCGGTTGAGGCTCTACACCACTAAGGACCAAACCGGATTTTTCCTTCGTGTCACGCCATCGTTGGATCCAACCTCCCTTGTGTACCAGGGCGCGGGTAATGGTGAGCTCCTCCTGGATCCACGACCCAAAATTTGGCATTTTATTTTGGATCCACGATACGAGTTGCAATGACCTTCTCCTGGCGGCTCAGAGGGGGGTGACATGGACACGATGAAAGGATGTGTTCATCCTCAATATTTTCTTGTCCGAGAGACCGGTGGGTGGTGGCATAGTTACCAACATGGGGTTCCAACACCGTCCACGGTGAGATTTCGGTACCATTTATGTACCACGATTTTTTCATGGATTCACTTTTGAGATTAAATACAAATTTTACTCAAGGGGATCTAGCGGCACACGCCGAGAGAAGCGACCGGTCTACATCGATCCAGCCTCGATGAAAGGTGGATCAAGCCAAGGTGAGGCTCGCACTTGTCGACCGAAGGCGCGGGGTCCGGATTCAGTCGATGCGCTCGAGGTCTCGTGGTGAAACGATTCCTCTGTCTTCGCCCAGTAGCCGTCCATCTCCAACCTTCTCAGCTCGTTCCCGTGTCTTCAGGTAGGTGAGATCCTTGTTCCCCTTCTACTATCCTACATTTTCTGATCTTGCTGTTATACGTTGGCTAGACGTACATGTTGCTTTTCTGGCCTTCCCTTGATTTCTTCAGCCAAGTGAGCTCTTGGTGTGCCTGTCGTACGGTGTCCGTATAGAATGCGAGCCAATGCCAAAACGTTCCATTAGGGCCTAGCAGTTTTTTGAACTTTGGCACTTCATAACCTGCTGCACCCTTCTGCTTGTGTTCAGAGTACTGACACAACTCCTACTGGAAACATGACAGATGCTGAACCTCAATTTCAGAAGAACTATCGAAAGAAAGTGTTGAGCATAAAAATGTGATCTACTATAGTAGTAATGTCATTTTCTTATAGTGGGTGATATGCTTTCCCCCCTTATGAACCTATTGTAGTTGTAATTTCAGACCCCCTTATGAACCTACTGTAGTTGTAATTTCAGGAGAATGCATGTATAAGTTATATCATAATATACTCTTTATACTGCAATCTTCAGTTTAGTTATCACGTGTGTGTTTTCTGCATTTTTAGTGAAAGCTTGATGATGTTGCATCTTCAAGTGCCATTGATTGCTATGCATCCATTAAATCAACTAAAATTTTCATTGATTTTGTAGCTAATGTCGTGGCAACTCTTGGCATTGATTTCATATAATTAAGGTGCAGATCCATTTACCTTCTACAATCATTATTATGTTTTAGCATCATGATTTGGTTTATAAGATGTTAGAAAAATCTTGATAGGTGGTTGGGTTAGAGGCCTTGGAACATCCCGACTGCAGCGGTCGGAAATCTGGAATAACCCAACAAATAATCAAATTTGAGTATGTGAAATGAAGCAGAAGTTAAGTGTTTCACTCATAACAGAAATGTTCATTTATGCTTATGTAAAGATATTTTTATTATTCTACAAATTCCAGCGAAGGGCATCCCATTTATGGTTTTTATTATATCAGTTACTTGATTTCCTAACTAACTGAAATCCTTGTTAGCATTCTTCTTCATGAGTGTGATGCACTCCACACAAGAAATGTGTACCTGCACGAGGCCCGCCTAATTCTTCTTTGTTGTGGAACATGGCGGCCCTTTGCATGGAGACACGTGTGAACATTTCATTAATGCACAATGTATACAATCTATAGTGACAATTCATGTCTCATGTTTATTTTTTGTGTGGCTTATTATGTGTCTTGCAACATGGATTGGTTTTATTGACTGAATACATTGATGTGTATTTTGTAAGTCCAAGCAATTTGTGTATGTGAACCTTACTTTTTTTGTTAAAGTATATATGAAAGTTTCATTGATTGTTGACTAACATAAAGTTATGTTTGTACAAGTATAATATATTTCATGTGTCCATAAATATTTACAATTTTTTTTATCATTTATCATATTAATAGACAGGCGCAGCAATCGTGCGTCATCAATGGTCTACTAGTATATACTACTAGTAGTAGTAAAGCGAAGCGAAATCATTTTCATCAACTTTGTTGGCCGGCAGGAGTGTGTTTACACTTAAGACATCTCCTCATAACCTAATAACGCCAGACCTAAGCACTTCGCAGCATTCCCTCCCAGACGGGGAAGGAATGGACTCCGGCGCGCTCCTGCCTCCGACTGAGCCGTCAACCACCAGCAAACCCGGCTGCCGCGGCGGATGGCCAGCCGCACTCTTCTTGATAGGTACGTACGCCTCCATCTGAATTCAACTCCCAAGCAGTCAAACTCCACTGACCAGAGCTAGCTGTTCCCCTACACCTGCAGCGGTGGAGTTCGTGGAGCGCGTCGGCTTCTACGGCCTTCAGGGCAACCTGATCATGTACCTCACCGGCCCGCTGGGTCTGTCCACCGCGTCGGCCGCGGCCGGCGTGAACGCCTGGGCCGGCACGGCCTCGATGCTGCCGCTCCTCGGCGCGCTCGCCGCCGACTCCTGGATCGGCCGGTACCGGGCCATCGTGGCCGCCGGCGTCCTCTACCTCGTGGTTAGTTGGTGAACCCGCTCAGAATTATTGACGTTGTGTCTGTCTTTTAGCTCCCTGCACGACTTCCATTTGCCGTCTGTTTCGTTTTCGAAATATTATACAGGTTTCGACGGTAGGTTTACCATCCCTCGGTGCGTGTGACATCACTGCTACTTCGCTTTACGCGCGAACATGATGTTAATCATTATTTGTGTTGTCGAATTGGATCTTTTCGCGAGGAATTTAGGATCGCGGTGGCATCTTTATATGATGAGATTGTATTTGTATCACTGACGCATTACATTTTATAATGGGCCGAAAATGACGAAACATACACTAGTGCAGAACAGTTTCATGCATGGCGGAATTAGGCATAGTTTCACTTGAGCCGGCAACCTATTGTCAGAAATCGACATTGTCTGAACCTCGTAATCCAATACGTACATTTCTTCAGTAAATAATTGCACACATCGCAGCTCAAAATAGTGTACAAATTATGTTATGGACAGAGCTTTGGAATGCTGACGGTTTCATCCATGGTACCACAACGTCAACGTCAACCTCAACCAGCGGAATCACCGCAGTCGTCTCCTTCCCGCGCATCGTTCTTCTACGCCACGATCTACGTGGTGGCGCTGGCGCAGGGCTTCCACAAGCCGAACGCGCAGGCCCTCGGCGCGGACCAGTTCCCCCGGAGCGCACCGGACAGCATCGCGTCCCGGAGCTCTTTCTTCAACTGGCTCCACTTCTCCATGTCGTGGGGCTTCATCGTCGCCGTCGTCGCGCTGAGCTACGTGCAGGACAACGTAGGCTGGGCCGCCGGGTTCGGCGCGTCCTGGGTGATGATGCTTGTGTCCCTGTCCGTGTTCTTGCTCGGCACGGGCAGGTACCGTGTCCCCGAGCAGCCACGCGACCGCCGTGCTCTCGCGCGGCTCGGGAAGACGGTTGCAGCCACGGCGCGTACATGGACGGACATGGTCTTTCGTCGCGGCGCCGCCGCTATGCACGATGAATGGTAAGTTCATTGTCCATTTATGCTGCCACGCTGCACATGCGACTACTGTAATTAACCTAGTTTATGCCAGTGCAGTTTACTGACGCCGAAAGAGCAGGAAGGCAAGGGGGTCATGCTCAAGCTGCTTCCGATATGGATGACAAGCGTCGCGTACGCAATGGTCATCGCGCAGGTGTCCACTCTGTTCACGAAGCAGGGCAGCACGATGGACCGGCGCATCGGCACTGCCCCAGGCCTCGTCATGCCGCCCGCAGCGCTGCAGAGCTTCGTCGGCCTCGCCATAATCGCCTCCGTCCCCGTCTACGACCGTGCCTTCGTACCCCTGGCCAGACGCATCACCAGGCACCCCTCCGGGATCACCATGCTCCAGCGCATCGGCGCCGGCATGGCCATCGCGTCCGTCGCCATGGCCGTGGCCGCGCTCGTGGAAACAGCGCGCCTCCGCGCGGCAAGGGACGCCGGCCTGCTCGACCGTCCGGGGGTGGCGGTGCCGATGAGCCTGTGGTGGATGGTGCCGCAGTACATGCTGCTCGGCCTCGCCAACGTGTTCACCATCGTGGGACTCGAGGAGTTCTTCTACGACCAGGTGCCCGACGAGCTCCGGAGCGTCGGGCTCGCGCTCTGCATGAGCATCATGGGCGTGGGGAGCTACGCCAGCGGCGTGCTCGTGTCGGCGATCGACTGGGCGACGAGGCGCACGGGGGAGAGCTGGTTCTCCGACAACCTGAACCGTGCGCACCTCGACTACTTCTACTGGGCTCTGGCCGGGGTCGCTGCGCTCGAGGTGCTCGTTTTCCTGTATTTTTCCAGGAGATACGTCTACACTGACAAATGCGAGCTTGTAATGTAGGCTCGATGATGACCAGAAAAGTGAAAAGACAATCGATCAGTCCGGGGAACATGCCTTGATGTACACTCACAATAATACAGATAAGTTATTAACTCGATCTAGACAGGCCCCTTCTCAATCACGCGGGGCACGTGGTGATGGTACTAGTAATAAATATATACTGCCTAGGTCAGCTTTAATCTCTAGCTAGGTATGCCCCGCAAACGGCACTGATTGAACAGATCACGCACCGGCACCACCTCCGGCCGGAGGCCAAGAAGGCGCGAAGCCATGGAGTCAGGCGGGCCACTGGCGCGTTTAGACCCAGGCGACGGCCGCGGCGGCTGGCGCGCCGCGCTCTTCATCGTCGGTAATCTCGCCGGTCATTCACCACGTCCGCGTTGACTTGCCATGGATGATGTGTGAATTCTGAACCACCATGCCTGCTGCGTGCGTGCAGTCGTCGGCTTCTTGGAGCGCATCGGGTTCATCGGCGTGGGGGGCAACCTGATCACGTACCTCACCGGCCCGCTGGGCATGTCCACCGCGGCGGCCGCCGCCGGCGTGAACGCCTGGTCAGGGACCGTGCTGGTGCTGCCGCTCGTCGGCGCGCTCGCCGCCGACTCGCGCCTCGGGCGCTACCGGGCGGTCCTGCTCGCCGGCGTGCTCTACCTGCTGGTCAGTGCTCTAACTCCGCTCCCTCCTCTGCTCCAAGCATCATACGTCGTGCCTTGATTCCATTGCCATCGCGCGGTTAGATAGTTGTGTGGTGCGGTGGAGGTGGCCATGATTCACTTTACCGTAGAACTGCGCGCGACGAATTGATTCTCGCAAGGTCTGCTTCAATCGCCGTCACGGAATTGATTCACCGTCGCGTCATACAATGATATGCTCCAACTGAATTGTGTTGTAGTACTACAACAACAAAAGAATCTGGGTCTACGATCTCGTTGGTATTGCAGAACCCAGACCTTGTGCAATTGGAGGCGGTCAGACAGATCAGCAGCCATCCATGTGATGAATCTGCTAATCAATCTGAGGCCAAAAAAATAGTGCTAGTAGTCAAGCTGTACTCATTGAGAGAAGAAATAGGACCGGGAAAGCTTTTTTTTAGAAAAGGACTTCAACCGGCCTCTGCATCAATCGATGCATACAGACATCGTTATTAATTATTTCACGAAGGTGTGACAAAAATATACATCACACCATCCGAAGCCATCATTCACACCTACAGACTCGATAATGTGAAGTGCTCTCATTGCATATATCTAAAACCGGTGTTGTTGCCAATTCATGCACATAACGTATCGGGACCAACAGTCAGTGCAGCAGACTTAAAGCGCGCACCACATGCACACGTTAGAAGCCGTCATCATCATCGGTCCACTGATCCATCTTCAGGAGAGAGACCTGTATCATCTTTGTCAGTCCGAACATCCGTCGACGCCACCACGGCGTCAAACAACGCCATCGCCCTATGCTCATCCGTCCAGACGCGAAGATTCTTGAAGAACTGTCGGGCGTAGCACCTGTCAACCAGGCATGACTCAACATAGCACCTGTCGTCCAGGCATGACTGGACAGCTCCACCAAATCTCCGCGCAAGACGATGCCACTCCATCTCCAGCCTCTGTCATCCAGCACTGCTCCACAGACGATGCTCCCAAGAGAGAAACGGCACCGCAGTACCGCCATTGTTCGATCTGTAAGACCAGATCTTAGGGTTTCCCCCGAAGCAGTGCCGTGCAGTTTAACGACATTTCAAACCCAACCCCAATAAATGAAGGAGAATCTGACCGAGTAAAACTTTAGTTAAGTATATTTACTTTACTAAATTTTGGTCGGATCTAACCATTCCCTTACATTTAAAAAAAAGGGTCACTCCGGCCTCTGCGTCATGATGATGTATTCAGTCAATTTATTAATTATTTGTAAAATCTTACGAAATAATACATCAGTAAGCATAAAGCCATCGTCTTGACAACACCTCTCGCTATTCCTATGTCTTTGATGAACGGATGCCGAATATCCGAGCCGAATACCAAACATACATCACACTGATGCCTAACATCTAAAGTGGGATGCCCGAGCCTACCCACATACTAGGATTGTGTCACACACCGGTCCAGGCACGCTGTGAGAAGCCGCCGCCATCGTCTTCCACTGGTCTATCTCTAGAGCAGGTACTCACGCATCGACCTTGTCAGCCTGCCATCGATGCCACCACAACGACACACAGCGCAACCATCCTGCACGTATCCATCCGCCCGTGCCCATCGCCGAAACTCCACAGCGCCATGTCGTCGGATCCGTCGTCGGCCTTGTGGTAGATGGAATACCGCTCCTCCTTTAGTCCCCTCCAGCCAACACTTGCTCCAAAACGATGCCCCAAGAGGGTGAACGATACCAAAGGCGTCGTCATCGTATGATCTGGGAGACCCAGATCTAGGGTTTCCCTCGGAGCATCCCGAGACTGATGATGCAAACTACAAGGAGGATGCCTTAACAGGGAAACGACATCGGAGACGCCGCCATCGTCAGCCATGACCGAAGTCAGCGCGATCTTCATCGGCAGTCGCATCACATTCCGTACGCCGCATGCGTCGCTGGTCCCTTCCACCTGAGCAAACTCCAAACACGATGCCCTCAAGAGGGATTACGGTACGAAAGCACCGTCATCGCTCGATCCCAATGAGACATAGGGTTTCCCCGAAGTTGCCAACGACGTCAAGGATCCAGACGACGATTGAATCACGACATGATCAGAAGAACCCCTCGAGATCCACCCAGTTATCGGCAGTCCGCACCCGCCACCGCACCGTCTGAAATTTGGTAACCAAGGGCCAGTCACCGGAGTCACGAACGCGTCCAACCACCAGCCACGGCCAGATCTGACCGAGGCAAGCGACCCTCGCCAGCGATCCCATGCCCTCGTCGCCGTCTGCATGGATCTGATGGAACCGCCGCCACAACTAATCGCCCCGTCTCCCCAACACGCTAGCACGCCCCACCATCAATTCCGCACAGCCCATCCGCGAAATCCGGGATGAGCCCAAGGCCGCCAAGACCAGCAGTCGTTGCCCGGGTCACGAAGAAGCCGCCATTAAGCACTGAGCCACCTCGCCATCGCATGGGATGACCCCGTCGTCTGACGAAACACGCCACCTACGAGCATGCGCAGCAACCTACCGTGCGTCGCCGCATGCAGCCACACCAAGCCGCCTAACTGTCACACGAGGCACAACCTAGCCGCCTCAGCACCCGATGTCAACTGGCGAGCCAAGGTCGGCCACCGCGCTGTGCAACTCCACCGCACCCAACCACCGAGAGGGCCATGCCCATGTGTCGCGAGTGCGCACGAACCAGATCCCGCCGCCGCCGACCGCCCACGGGCTTTGCCTAGAGACGTGCACCGTCGACGGCGAGGGAAGGAGGAGGGGGATTGTCACGCCCAAGATGCGACCCTATCCTCAATTTGACACGAGGGCCTCGTCAGGGATAGAAGCGCATCTCGTCGTGTCGCAAGAATGGATATCGTTACAAGTACATGTACTGAAAAGAAGAGATATATATATATATAGTTGGCTTACACTCGCCACAAGCTACATTAGAGTCACATCAGTACATTACATATTCATCAAGAGTAAGAGCAGGGTCCGACTACGGACGAAAACAAACGACAAAAGAAGAACGACGTCCATCCTTGCTATCCCAGGCTGCCGGCCTGGAACCCATCCTAGATCGATGAAGAAGAAGAAGAAGAAGAAGCAACTCCAAATGAACAATCAACGCGCCCGCGTCAAGTAACCTTTACATGTACCTGCAACTGGTGTTATAGTAATCTGTGAGCCACAGGGGACTCATCAATCTCATTTCCAAAGGTATCAAGACTAGCAAAGCTTAATGGGTGAGGTATGGTTAAGTGGTGAGGTTGCAGCAGCGGCTAAGCATATATATATGGTGGCTAACTTACGAGTACAAGAAATAAGAGAGGGAAGATCTACGCATAACGGACATGAACTACTCATAATCAAAGGAATGATCCTGTACACCTACCTACGCCAGACATAACCCCACCCTGTCCTCGATCGGAGAAGGAACTCACGAAAGAGACAGTCACGGTTACGCACACAGTTGGCATATTTTAATTAAGTTAACTTCAAGTTATCTAGAACCAGTGTTAAACAAAATATCCACGTTGCCACATAACCGCGGGCACGACTTTCCGAAAAGATTTAACCCTGCAGGGGTGCTCCAACTAGTCCATCACAAATTACCACAAGCCGCATAGAAATCCTCAATCACGAAGCTCGCGATCTCGTCGGATTCCCTAGTGGAAAACCTCAACTCTGAGATTACCCAAAGCATCACCGGAATCCCGATGCACAAGATATTCCGTCAAAGGTAAAACTAATCCAGCAAGGCCACCCGACGTGTCGACGATCCCGATAGGAGTCGCGTACCTCGTTCTCAGGACACGATGGATAAGCGACGCGTACGGTGGCCTGATAGAAATCACCCAAGTTGCCCTGGGTTGGCCCCGCACATTGCTCTGGGTTGGACCAACACTCATGGGGAGCACTGGCCCGGGGGTTGATTAAATTTCCTCTGGTTAATTACTCCCTATGCAGTTTATTAGTTATTAGGCAAATGTAGTACCAAAGTTGGACCCTGCCAGACCAGCTTTAATCTAAAACGAATTATCAAGGGGGTCCCCATAACAACCCCGATCGTGTTAGGAGTGCTCATTTATGGAACATAACACCGGTAGCCGAAACTAAGGGGGCAAAGGTGGAACAAAACACCAGGCTAGAAAAGGCCGAGCCTTCCACCTTTTACCAAGTATATAGGTGCATTAAATTAAATAGCATGTAATAGGGTGATATAACAAGGAACCCATGTTTTCACATGGAAGCATCTGCACCTGCAACTAGCAACGCTAACAACAAGGTTAAGCACGCAGTAACATAGCCAATCAGTGGTTTGCTAGGTCGAACAGGTTTAAGGTTATCATGGCATTGTTGAGAGGTTGATATTTAACATGTGGTTGGCAACGAGACATAATCGATAGCATCGAAATAACTAGCATGGCAATGATAGTAATGGTATCTGGGGAAATGGTCATCTTGCCTGAGATCCCGCTTGGAAGAAGAATGACTCCGGGAAGCAGACAAACCAACGTAGTCGAATGGTTCCCACATTCCGACACGCTTGCGGAACTCTATCGAGACGGAGCAAACCAAAAACAACATCAACACAGATATTCACCACACGATGCACAACATGATGCATTACCTACTATGATGCATGATCAGTTCAATGATGCAAGGGATGCCATGGCAATTCACCTCAGACAAACACTACACATTAAGTGAAGCTCGATAGGCGACGGGTTGCATATCGACCAAACTCCACGATTATTTATTTAATTCAGTCTCTATTATTTAACACGCAATATTTAATTGTTGTTATCATGGCAAGGGGTGAAGCGGTGATCCTACATAGCATCCTAGTCGATTAACACGCGGAACATAGAGCGGAGCTACGGCACAAGAGGCATGCAACACAAGATTTATATGCCATGAATGCGTCATGCATGCAAGTTACAACATCACGGCAAGAAGAGAAGGAAACATGTGTCGCCACGGCGAGTGAGAGGGAACCATGGCGGCAGGACGGATACGATGCCACTGCAACGTACCTATCCCGATACTCAACGAGATATCGGTGCCACGATCTGGAAGCGTGTGCGGAAACGCTAAATAAGAATGGGGTGATCCCGTATATCGGGTTCCCATGTGTCGGGGCACAACAAAAGTGAGACAACATGCAACGGGCAACATACGGTGCAACATACATACATCTCGTACATCATATGCATTCGGTACACGACACGTTCCAACGTATACCTTTGAAGCGTGCGTACGGGCGGATCGGTTCGTTGCGGCAAAGGAGAACATAGGTCGGTGTGGTCGTCGTGGTCGTCGTGGTACTCGGGTCTCGTCGATGGTAGTCGTACACTTGGCGTCGGTAGACGGGTCTTCGGCGACGGTAGTCGAACACGGTTCCGTAGATGGTTCGGGGTCGTCGAGGACGTCGTGGGAGTAGTGGTACTCGTGATCTTGTCGACGGGCCACAGTGGCAGGGATGGTGCACGCGGTCTTCGGCGACGGACACCAGCAATAGCAGCAACAACTAGCAACTAACAACAAGCTTCGGCAGGTAGGCAACCAAGCAGCAGCTAACAGCAACGGCATCTAGCAGGTAGGCAAGCTAGCAGGAACAACAGCCAACAGCTACAGCAACTAACAATAGCAGCAGCCGACAACAAGAGCATTCAGCAGCGAGCATCAGGCTTCGCAGCAGCAACAAACAGCAGCAGGCCATCAGCAAGCAAGCTAGCAGCATCAGCACAACAACAAGCAACAGCTACGGCGGCGGCAGCACAAGCAACAGCAACGGCGCATCAGCTAGCAAGCAGCAAGAGCAACAACAAACGCAACGGCAACAAGCATGCATGCAGCGTCACCAGCCTGGCAGTCAACAACTTCGGCAAAAGCAGCAGGGCAGCAAGAGCATGCACGGCAACAGCAGCAACAAATCGGGCAGGGGAAACGGCCGGCCATGGCGGCTGCAGAGACCGGCGGCGAGAGGCGCAGGCACGGGGAGGCGAGCACGCCGCTGCTGAGGCCGGCCGACGGACGCGGGGAACGGCGTGCCGAGGCGGAGCAGGTGACGCAGCGAGACGGCACAACGACGACGGGAGGCGCGGCCGGGCCGAGGGCGGCACGCGGCGGCTGAGAGCACGGCGGCGGGGCTGCCGGAGGGCGCAGGCGGCGGCCACGGCGGGGGCCGGCGAGGTCTCGGGCAAGGCAGGGGCTGCTCGTGCGAAGGCAGGAGGAAGGGGCGACGGCCATGGTGCGCGGGGCGAGGTCCGAGGCCATGGAGACGATGTAGAGGGGCGAGGCGGCCAGCGGCGGCGTCCAAGAGGAGCGAGGCGGCCGGCGACGCTGGCAGGAAGATGGGAATCGGGAGGGAGAGAGGGGATCGCACAGGACGAGACGGGAGGCGAGGGGAACGGCTGGACGAGGGGAGAAGACGCCGGGGAAGCGTCGCTAGGTCAGGGGGAGCTGCTGGGCCTGGGCCGGCTGGCTTGGGCAGGCTCCCTCTTTCCTATTTGGTTTTTTTTTCGGTTTCTTCCTTTTTTTTAAAGAAAAACAGAAACTCACAAAGAAAAGGTTTTAACAGAAAAATTAAAATAAATAAAATACCTTTTAAACTACTTTAAAACATACCCCACTATAAGAGATAGTTTTGGGCTTTTTTTTAAAAGAAATAAAAGTGAAACCTTTTTCTTAAGAATTAAAATTTAAATAAAACCCTTTCACAAAAGAATAAAATTTAAACCCCTTTTGACAAGAGAATAAAATAAAACCTCTTTTATTTAAAGAGTAAACTAAAAGCTCTTAAAAGAAGAAAAGGAAATGAGACTGTTTGAAATAAAACAAAAGGAGAAACAAAAGAAAAACCCAAGGTTGCCCCCACATTTAATAAAAGGAGTTTTATTAAAAGGAAGACGAACCTTTTTTAAATTGGGGTTAAAACGAAGACTTAGCAAAACCACAAAAACAAATTAGGAGGGGAGAGAGGGGGGACTACTATCGCTCTACGACTCGGTGATCACTCGAAGCACAACACTCCAAACACCACACGCGACAGACGATGCAAGATGCCATGCATGATGCGATGATGCAACTACATGATGATGCAACAAGTAAAAATACCCACACGACGGAAACGTAAAGGACAAGGGGAATCTTCTGGGGCGTCGGTCTCGGGCTGTCACAACTCTCCTACACTACAAGAGGATCTCGCCCCGAGATCCAAGAATGAAAGGGGGGAGAGGAAGAGAAAGAACAAGAGGTAAAAATTTAGTCGCTTCTTTGACAAACGAGTGAAACCAACGATCCTTGAAGGTTGCAAAGAGATGAGGAATGATATGGGAAAGAAGCAAGAATTCACGGAAAATTTCGGCAGCACTTCGGTAGGAAAATGGGACAAAAAATTCGATAAGAAGAGAGAAATAGACAATATTCACAACCAACAACTAGATAGAACAGGGGAACACCATGAACTTGATAGAACAACATAATAGACCCAAAAGAGCAACATCACAAGGCCTCCGGAACAAGAGAATAGGAACTAGCTCAAGCGGAAGAAGAGAATGAAGAAAAAGAATGACAACTATCATCACAATAGAATTTAAGAGCCTCCGGACAAAGAATTGACAGAGTAGTTGGAAAACCAACAACGAAAAGAACAAGATAGTAGTGGGCTTATGAAAATCATCTCAACAAATATGAGGCGACAAACAACCACTAAAAGAAACAAGGATAGATTGGGAGCAACAAGATATGAACAATCTTACACCAAGAGGATGCATTGAGAACTTAGATTAAAGAAAAGCACCATGATAGCACAATCCATAGAAAAAGCTTTAGGTGAAATCCAAACCAAGATAGCTCAATGAAGAAACCATGAGTTAAGAATAATCTCATGATCAAAGGATTGGTGGATTTAATTATCTCATTCTAGAAAGGAAATCTCTTCGAGGCTCCTACACTAACAAGAATGCTATAATACCACCTCAAAGGATAAAGGAAGAACAATTACACATAGAAATGCAAGAGAAAGGATACTTGAGGTTCTCCAACAAGAATCTTGAAGAATACTTGAGAATGAATTGAAACCTTGATGAACCACCAAGAAGTACCTCCGTATACGAATGAATGATGCAAAGATATCAAGGTAGAAAGAATAAGATTATGAGCTTGCCAAGATTTAGATGAAGCCTCACAAAGAGATACTTAATAGAACTTGGAACTCTGGAAAAAGAATTCAGATTACTATGAACAAGAATAAGAATTATGTTATGCTAATCCTTCACCAAGTTTAATTGATGACAAGCAACGGATTTAGCATACAACTTATTCCTCTTGAAAGAAACTTGAAGAGACAGAGAGATAAGCACCACTTGAGGCAAAAATTGACGGAAAGCACCGGTAAGAATCCACAATTGAATGGGAAAACCAAGAATTAATGGAGATACATGAGAACGAACAGATCATGAGTCACCTGAGAGAAAACTAGAACAAGGCACCAGAATAACCAAGAGACGAACGAAGAGACAACAATGGAGAAGAATTGAGGATGAACGCTGAAAGCTGAGAACGAATAATCTTGTGAAATGATGGCCTTCGGAGGATCGAGAATGACAACAACTCAGAGAAGCACCGGATAGCAAGAACGGGATACTCATGATTGGAACAATTAAGATGATGGCACCAAGCTGAAATGATTAATCTCCAAGAGAATGAACCAAGATTGAGAGAAACACGGAGAAAATGACGAGAAGAACCTCACCAAGAATACTGAGACACTCCGGAATAAGGAAGAATGAAAGGTTGAGCCAAATATGAGAAATAATTCAAATGGATCTTGGAGAATGGCTATGACTGATGAAATCCATACTTACGTCAAAGCTGAAAAGAATTAATGATCTCCGGGAAAAGATTAAAAGAGCTAGGAAAGATCCTGGGAAGGAACCTGTGGGTTATGGGCCCACTCAAAGAAATCACCGTTGAAAAGATTGCTATAATGGGAGATATTGCACCGGTACAAGAAAACTAGATGAGGTTGAGAACCTCGAAATAATTAAAGAATTGAAAACAAGAAACTCTGAGATATCTTCAACACTCCAGATAGGATAGATAGAAAAGAAAACAAGATAGGCTGACAAGAAACTCCAACATAGGAAGAATTACAAGGATGAATAGGATATGATGAACACAGACAACTGAATTAAATTCACCGGAAAGATGACAAGAATGAATAAAGAGGAACATGAATCTCCTGAGAATCTTCACAATGAACCACCGGTTACGAAAGGAAGAAAAGATAGCGGAAGCATCACTGAAATGAAATGCAGTTGGATGAAATCCAATCACTGAAGAAAAAGGGCGGGAGGGCGGGGAAAAACAAAGACAACATGGGACAGATGAGAAGAACTCCGGAAAGAATTGAGAGAATGATCTGCAAAAATTAGAGAGGATTGAATCCACTTGGAGAGAAACACATCGGTTGAAAAAGAATTGATATGGCGACTCCGGTTGACAAAATTGATAAGACAACTGATTGAGCAAAAGAATTTGCATTCTCACATGAAAATATGAGAACACCTCTTAGAAAGGATCTGAAATCACCACTTGACATCGAAGCAACTTGAATTACCATATTAAAACAAAACAAAGGGTGAGGCTTATGAAACAAGCCAGAACAAACTCATGAGAAAGATTTCGTGCGATATTTTCGTGAACAGGAATCCACTAGATGTCGAACCCCAACCTAACATCATGTATTTGTTGGAAGATTGTCCTATAAGCAACTACTTGAATTCTCACCTATGAATTCCCGAAATATCTGGTCATGCAATCTGGTACACGGATACAAGGAGTAATGTCACACAACTCCTATACTAACCCGTCACCTGTATCACATCCGTCAACACACAACCAGAATCTCGGACCTTCATCTACAACAGACCCACGTGATCACAACGATACAAAGTATGGTAGTACTCCCGAACAATCTGCACCAGTACTGGGGACATCGGGGTTATCTCGCCACTACTAGTATTGAAGCAATTACGAACATCCTTCGTACTGAGATATTAAGAAACCAGAATGATAACGATGTGCTCGAGAATCCCCTGGAGCTCAACTCCCCTAAGACTTAGAGCAGATAGGAGGCACCAAGACAGAATTCCGTCACATCGGCATCATATAGATTCCAAAAATATCCGTGTGATCCTAAAAAAAATTTGAGTGAGAAGAGGAGTAGAATAAATTATTACGTCAAGATTCCTCACCAGAGCATAGAAGAGGAGAAAAAAGAATCCTACTCTCCGATATATAACTAGACTCAAAGCAGTTTTTCACTAGACTCGACTCGGCCAAGTTCGATCAATCAAGGGGGCTCCTAGGTCGGTACTGCTCTGATACCAACTTTTCACGCCCAAGATGCGACCCTATCCTCAATTTGGCACGAGGGCCTCGTCAGGGATAGAATCGCATCTCGTAGTGTCGCAAGAATGGATATCGTTACAAGTACATGTACTGAAAAGAAGAGATATATATAGAGTTGGCTTACACTCGCCACAAGCTACATCAGAGTCACATCAATACATTACATATTCATCAAGAGTAAGAGCAGGGTCCGACTACGGACGAAAACAAACGACAAAAGAAGAACGACGTCCATCCTTGCTATCCCAGGCTGCCGGCCTGGAACCCATCCTAGATCGATGAAGAAGAAGAAGAATAAGAAGCAACTCCAAATGAACAATCAACGCGCTCGCGTCAAGTAACCTTTACCTGTACCTGCAACTGGTGTTGTAGTAATCTGTGAGCCACAGGGGACTCAACAATCTCATTTCCAAACGTATCAAGACTAGCAAAGCTTAATGGGTGAGGTATGGTTAAGTGGTGAGGTTGCAGGAGCGGCTAAGCATATATATATGATGGCTAACTTACGAGTACAAGAAATAAGAGAGGGAAGATCTACGCATAACGGACATGAACTACTCATGATCAAAGGAATGATCCTGAACACCTACCTACGCCAGACATAACCCCACCCTGTCCTCGATCGGAGAAGGAACTCACGAAAGAGACAGTCACGGTTACGCACACAGTTGGCATATTTTAATTAAGTTAACTTCAAGTTATCTAGAACCAGTGTTAAACAAAATATCCACGTTGCCACATAACCGCGGGCACGACTTTCCGAAAAGATTTAACCCTGCAGGGGTGCTCCAACTAATCCATCACAAATTACCACAAGCCGCATAGAAATCCTCAATCACGAAGCTCGCGATCTCGTCGGATTCCCTAGTGGAAAACCTCAACTCTGAGATTACCCAAAGCATCACCGGAATCCCGATGCACAAGATATGCCGTCAAAGGTAAAACTAATCCAGCAAGGCCACCCGACGTGTCGACGATCCCGATAGGAGTCGCGTACCTCGTTCTCAGGACACGACGGATAAGCGACGCGTACGGTGGCCTAATGGAAATCACCCAAGTTGCCCTGGGTTGGCCCCGCATAGTGCTCTGGGTTGGACCAACACTCATGAGGAGCACTGGCCCGGGGGTTGATTAAATTTCCTCGGGTTAATTACTCCCTATGCATTTTATTAGTTATTAGGAAAATGTAGTACCAAAGTTGGGCCCTGCCAGACCAGCTTTAATCTAAAACGAATTATCAAGGGGGTCCCCATAACAACCCCGATCGTGTTAGGAGCGCTCATTTATGGAACATAACACCGGTAGCCGAAACTAAGGGGGCAAAGGTGGAACAAAACACCAGGCTAGAAAAGGCCGAGCCTTCCACCTTTTACCAAGTATATAGGTGCATTAAATTAAATAGCATGTAATAGGGTGATATAACAAGGAACCCATGTTTTCACATGGAAGCATCTGCACCTGCAACTAGCAACACTAACAACAAGGTTAAGCACGCAGTAACATAGCCAATAAGTGGTTTGCTAGGTCGAACAGGTTTAAGGTTATCATGGCATTGTTGAGAGGCTGATATTTAACATGTGGTAGGCAACGAGACATAATCGATAGCATCGAAATAACTAGCATGGCAATGATAGTAATGGTATCTGGGAAAATGGTCATCTTGCCTGAGATCCCGCTTGGAAGAAGAATGACTCCGTGAAGCAGACGAACCAACGTAGTCGAACGGTTCCTCACATTCCGACACGCTTGCGGAACTCTATCGAGACGGAGCAAACCGAAAACAACATCAACACAGATATTCACCACACGATGCACACCATGATGCATTACCTATTATGATGCATGATCAGTTCAATGATGCAAGAGATGGCATGGAAATTCACCTCAGACAAACACTACACATTAAGTGAAGCTCGATATGCGACGGGTTGCATATCAACGAAACTCCATGATTAATTATCTAATTCACTCTCGATTATTTAACACGCAACATTTAATTGTTGTTATCATGGCAAGGGGTGAAGCGGTGATCCTACATAGCATCCTAGTCGATTAACACGCGGAACATAGAGCGGAGCTACGGCACAAGAGGCATGCAACACAAGATTTATATGCCATGAATGCATCATGCATGCAAGTTACAACATCACGGCAAGAAGAGAAGGAAACATGTGTCGCCACGGCGAGTGAGAGGGAACCATGGCGGCAGGAGGGATACGATGCCACGGCAACGTACCTATCCCGATACTCAACGAGATATCGGTGCCACGATCTGGAAGTGTGTGTGGGAACGCTAAATAAGAATGGGGTGATCCCGTATATCGGGTTCCCATGTGTCGGGGCACAACAAAAGTGAGACAACGTGCAACGGGCAACATACGGTGCAACATACATACATCTCATACATCATATGCATTCGGTACACGACACGTTCCAACGTATACCTTTGAAGCGTGCGTATGGGCGGATCGGTTCGTTGCGGCAAAGGAGAACATAGTTCGGTGTGGTCGTCGTGGTCGTCGTGGTACTCGGGTCTCGTCGACGGTAGTCATACACTTGGCGTCGGTAGATGGGTCTTCGGCGACGGTAGTCGAACACGGTTCCGTAGATGGTTCGGGGTCGTCGAGGACGTCGTGGGAGTAGTGGTACTCGTGATCTTGTTGACGGGCCACGGTGGCGGGGATGGTACACGCGGTCTTCGGCGACGGACACCAGCGACAGCAGCAACAACTAGCAACTAACAACAAGCTTCGGCACGCACGCAACCAAGCAGCAGCTAACAACAACGACATCTAGCAGGTAGGCAAGCTAGCAGGAACAGCAGCCAACAGCTACAGCAACTAACAATAGCAGCAGCCGGCAGCAGGAGCATTCAGCAGCCAGCATCAGGCTTCACAGCAGCAACAAACAGCAGCAGGCCATCAGCAAGCAAGCTAGCAGCATCAGCACAGCAACAAGCAACAGCTACGGCGGCGGCAGCACAAGCAACAGCAACGGCGCATCAGGTAGCCGCAGCAAGAGCAACAACAAAAGCAACGGCAACAAGCATGCATGCAGCGGCACCAGCCTGGCAGTCAACAGCTTCGGCAAAGGAGCAGGGCAGCAAGAGCATGCACGACAACAGCAGTAGCAAATCGGGCAGGGGGAAACGGCCGGCCATGGCGGCTGCAGAGACCGGCGGCGAGAGGCGCAGGCACGGGGAGGCGAGCACGCTGCTGCTGAGGCCGGCCGACGGACGCGGGGAACGGCGTGCCGAGGCGGAGCAGGCGACGCGGCGAGACGACACAGCGACGACGGGAGGCGCGGGCGGGCCGAGGGCGGCGCGCGGCGGCTAGAGCGCGGCGGCGGGGCTGCCGGAGGGCGCAGGCGGCGGCCACGGCAGGGGCCGGCGAGGTCTCGGGCGAGGCAGGGGCTGCTGGTGGGAAGGCAGGAGGCAGGGGCGATGGCCATGGCGCGCGGGGGCGAGGTCCGAGGCCATGGAGATGGTGCAGAGGGGCGAGGCGGCCGGCGGCGATGGCCAAAAGGAGCGAGGCGGCCGGCGACGCTGGCAGGAAGATGGGAATCGGGAGGGAGAGAGGGGATCGCACAGGAGGAGACGGGAGGCGAGGGGAACGGCTGGACGAGGGGAGAAGACGCTGGGGAAGCGTCGCTAGGGCAGGGGGAGCTGCTGGGCCTGGGCCGGCTAGCCTGGGAAGGCTCCCTCGTTGCTATTCTATTTTTTTTGGTTTTCTTCCCCTTTTTTTAAAGAAAAACAGAAACTCACAAAGAAAAGGTTTTAACAGAAAAATTAAAATAAAGAAAATACCTTTTAAACTACTTTAAAACATACCCCACTATAAGAGATAGTTTTTGGGCTTTTTTTTAAAAGAAATAAAAGTGAAACCTTTTTCTTAAGAATTAAAATTAAAATAAAACCCTTTTACAAAAGAATAAAATTTAAACCCCTTTTGACAAGAGAATAAAATAAAACCTCTTTTATTTAAAGAGTAAACTAAAAGCTCTTTAAAGAAGAAAAGGAAATGAGACTGTTTGAATTAAAACAAAAGGAGAAACAAAAGGAAAAACCCAAGGTTGCCCCCACATTTAATAAAAGGAGTTTTATTAAAAGGAAGACAAACCTTTTTTAAATTGGGGTTAAAACGAAGACTTAGCAAAACCACAAAAACAAATTAGGAGGGGAGAGAGGGGGAACTACTATCGCTCTACGACTCGGTGATCACTCGAAGCACAACACTCCAAACACCACACGCGACAGACGATGCAAGATGCCATGCATGATGCGATGATGCAACTACATGATGATGCAACAAGTAAAAATACCCACACGACGGAACGGAAAGGAAAATGAGAATCTTCTGGGGCGTCGGTCTCGGGCTGTCACAGGGAGGGAGCGATGGCGGCTGCGGTTAGGGTTTCCGCCCGAGCCGCCGAGGGAGCGGCACGGGCGCTGTTTCTGCGGGTTATATCCCTTACATATAATGGAGTACATTTTTGTTTTTTCACTTTACAATTCTAGTATATATTGCAACTATATATTAACACGTATATAGAAACTAAACATAAATATGAATGATCAAGCAAATCATGAATAGAGTTTGCAAACTGAACTGAAAGTTACAAACCGAATTATTTAAGTTTAAACACGCCCAATGGTTTAAATATGACAAATAGCATGTGATAGAATAGCTAGAATTTGCTAAGACGTTGCCGGCAATGCTCAATAAGATCTTGTTGGAGCTGAGCATGAATTTGGCGGTTCTCGACCTTGCGATACTCTTCAAGGAACACGAGGATCCTGTTCGTATCATAACCTCGCTGAATCGAAGTTTCGTTGGTGATGTATCAAACTTTTTTCCGACATAACCCTCTCTGCTTCAGTGATCATGTTATGCAATACGCTGCAACAAGTTAGGATCCATCATAGAACCTTAGAGTTTCAGCACTCGGCATGGCCACACAAAGTGTTTTTGAAGCACATAGCTTTCTTCACATCTTTCCTTGCAGCTTCTTGACATTAGACAAAGTGAATATTTTTGTTACCTTTTGAACGCGGAATTGTTTTGACCTAGGTGATCCATTATGGATAGATGTCATCCGTAAGCTAGTAATCCATAAATTAGTTGTGCCCATTGACCGAGTAGTTGCTCTCAACGATCGATGTCGTTTAGACCAAACCGGAGGAAGGCGACGTGTGTGAATGACGTGCGGCTGTGTGCAAGCAAGATGAGATGCGGTGGCCGACAGGAAATGAAAAAGCTTCGAAGCAATCCGACGAATCGGCCATGATGATAGCGGCGGTGTTTCACCTTGATTTCGACAATGGCGACGAGGGCCGAACGGGTTTGACATCGGGCGAAGGGCGGCGGGGGCCAAGGGAGGCGACGAGATAGCGACGAGGCCGGCGGGTGGTCGTGAGGAGGCGCGTCGGTGATGACGCAGTGAGGGAGAGGGCAATGCGAGGGAGAGGCGCGGCTTTTACTTACACGCACATCGACCGAGTATATTTAGGGAGATGAGAGGAGTTGAAGGATAATTTTTACTCACTTATGGTCGATTGTGGATCAGTTAGGCCCTGTTTGGAACCATCCAGATTATATAATCCAGTTTTTATAATCTATTATGTCTCCAAACAGGACAGATTATGGTATAGATTATAAAAACTAGATTGATAGATTATTAAAAACTCATAATCTACTCTACACCAGCTAAAATCAGATTATAGATTGCTAATGATCCATTACCCTTGTAAAGTTAGAGATAATTACATTCCTCCCACCGCAACCTTTTTTTAAGAAAAACGCAGAGGACAGACATGTCATTATGCAATGTAAAAACTGGATTACAATTTATATAATCTGGCCTCCAAACATGTTCACCTAGATTATTTTTATAAACCAGATTAAATAATCTATCTTCATAATCCAAATTATCATAATCTATTGTGGTTTCAAACAGGGCCTTAGTTGTGCGTTAGAGGAGTAAAAAAAATTGATGCTTCAAAAAAGCCATTTTCGAAAGCATTTTCAAGTCTTGATTTTGTTTTTTTCTTCGACTTTCATCAATGTTATTTTAAAATGAAAATTTACAGGCTCTTAAAACATTTGTTAAAGTTTACTTAAGAAATGTGTTTTTTTATATTTTGAAAAAAATCGAATTAACTGTTCATGCGAGCTCGCGAGCACTTGGGCAGTTTCGCTTTTTCGCGTGCATATTGACATCCCGTAGTAATTTTGATGCCTGATGATGAGCAGAGCCTGGGAATGCTGGCGGTCTCATCCATGTTGCAAACGCGACAAGTTCGTCCCGCCGAATGCCATGGCACAACCACCGCCTGCTCGCCGCCGCCCTCAACATCACCATCGCCTGCTCATCTCGGCTTCTTCTACACCGCGCTCTACCTGCTAGCGCTGGCACAGGGCTTCCACAAGCCGTGCTCGGAGGCCCTGGGTGCGGACCAGTTCGATTCCAGCGCGGGCGCGTCCCGGAGCTCCTACTTCAACTGGTTCCACTTCTCCATCTCGTGGGGCTACGCCATCGCGGCGACCGCGGTCACCTACATCGAGGAGAACGTCGGCTGGACGGTGGGGTTCGCCGCGTGCTGGGCCATCATGGTGGTGTACCTCGCTGTCTTCTTGCTTGGCAAGGGGACGTACCGGGTAGAGCAGCCCGTGGACGGCAGTTCCCTCGGGCAGCTCACCGAGAAGTTCGTCTTTTCTCGAACTGATGCCACCATTGACACCCAACGGTGAGCACCTGCGAGGGCAAATTGACTTGACTGGGAGATGGCATGGCATCATAGTGAGCAATGACGGATGTCTCTGTTTGTGCAGGCTTTTGGATACAAATCAGGATGTGGACGGTGACGGGTTCCTCGTTAAGCTGCTTCCTATCTGGCTGTCAAGCTTAGTGTTTGCCGCGTGCATCTCGCAGATCACCACCCTGTTCACCAAGCAGGGCAGCACGATGGACCGGCGTCTGGGCGGGGCCACGGGCCTCGTCGTGCCGCCCGCGGCGCTGCAGTGCTGCATCAGCTTCACCTACATTGTTCTGGTCCCTGTCTACGACCGCGCCGTTGTGCCTTTGGTGAGGCGCCTCACCGGGCACCCGGGGGGCATCACCATGCTCCAGCGCATCGGCGCCGGGATGGTCATGTCCTCCGTCACCATGGTCGTCGCCGCGCTCGTGGAAGCCAAGCGCCTCCGCGTGGCCACGGACGCCGGCCTGCTCGACCGGCCCGACGTGGCGGTGCCGATGAGCCTATGCTGGCTGGTGCCGCAGTACGTACTTATCGGCCTGGCGGAGGTGTTCAGCTACATCGGGTTGGAGGAGTTCTTCTACGACCAGGTGCCCGACGAGCTCCGCAGCGTGGGGCTGGCACTGTGCCTGAGCATCTTCGGCGTGGGGAGCTACGCCAGCGGCATGCTCGTGTGGGCGATCGACTGGGCCACGACGAGGGGCGGCGGAGAGAGCTGGTTCTCCGACAACCTCAACCGTGCGCACCTCGATTACTTCTACTGGATCCTGGCTGGCCTTGGCGCTTTAGAGGTGGTCGTGTTCTTGTACATTGCAAAACAATATGTCTACCGAAACAAACCTGAGCGATGATCCGTTTCACTAGTATTTCGCATTTCCCCATCGACGTCTAATAGCAATGTATTTAGCCTATCAAGTTTCTTAAAGTTTAGGTAGAAGTAAGTACCTGAAAATTTAATTTAGGCTAGTCGATTTTGTTGAAAGGAAGAAGGAGGCACACGGAATTACCGAGGCCGTCGACAACGATGCCGACAAGGCCTCAATTAAAAACGAATTCTAGCCGGCGAAAAAGAATCGAAAACTTGACAGCTCAGTATGTGGATAAGGGCACGGGAACGGGCAGGGCTGGCCCATAAGCCGGGCAAAAGGGCGACCGCCCCGGACCCAAGAGGAAAGCCCCAAATACAAATTGTACTAGTAAACATTATACAATTATAATTAACATTTGATATATTATTAAATGCATTAAATAGATCTTTAATTTGCAAGAGCGCAAGTTCATGCCTCATACTAATAATTTATATCACGTGAAGGCAAAATAGCCCGACTGACGAAGTTAACTTTAGATACACGCTAGTCTCTTTTTAAGATAGATGTCCTGCTATCATAATGAAATTTATTATAATTATATTTAATTTTTTAAATCAATACATAATTTTTCACTTGAGAAATGGGTAGGAGATCGCATTTGCACCAAAACCGAACTAAGAGCAACTCTAGCAGACCCTGTATATTCACGACCTGCAAACGCGTTTTGCAGGTTGTCGAAGTGGGGTTTTGCGGGACGAAAAGTTACGCTGCAGAACAGAACCCGCATAATGAAACTGCATAATTTAAAAAATAAATATTCGCGGGCATGTTCAGAACCACAGTCATGATCATACAACACTACATTCATGATCATACAACACTATATTCATCAGTACTAGAGGGGGCATCACCTATTGGAGCTACTACCGGACTACGCAAAATGGAGCTCACCGGAGTCGAGCTCGTGCAGTAGTAGATAGCCTACATTCAGTCGTCGTCCTCGTCGGAGAAGAGCTCGACGTAGATGCGCTTCTGTGCAGTAGCTTCGCGTCGCCACTCCTCCTCCTTGTGGCCGAAGGCGATGGCCGACGCGACACCCTGCTCGCAGAGCACGGTGTCGATCTCCTCCTCCCTCGGCGGCACTGCTGGTCCTCTTCGGCCTCCCGTGCACTCCGCGACAGCAGTACGGGCAGGAGGCTATCCGCCTCCGTTGGAGGGAGGAAGTCCTCCGATCCGACGACGGCCCCGACACGTCGCTCCGGCACCGCCTCGGCCTCCAGCTCCATCTTCACCGACGGGAGCTCTTCGAGCTCCCTCTTCACCGATGGGACGGAGGAGGACGAGCGGGAGCTTGACGTGATTGAGCTGCTGCCGGAGAAGAGGCGGCGCGCGCGGTGGTACTCCTGTGTCTCGCGACGGAGGAGCGACGGCGACGGCGTCAGGCCCCAACGCGTGCACCGGCGGGCGGCGCGCTTAGGGGCGACGTCGGATATAACGCGACGAGCCCTCTCGGGGTCGTCGTCCCTACGGCTACCGGAGCTAGCCATGCGCGGCAGTGGATTGGAGTGGCTACGCGGCGTAATGGAGGCGGGCGACGACGGATTGGAGGTGCCGCGGTGAGGGGGGCTTTTCGCGGTGACGGAGGGATAGGGTTTCGACCCGCATCCAGCGGCCGAACCCACAGTTATACCGGTCGATGAGTCGCGTTTACGGGCTACCGCAAAACATTTCCACGTCGGGCCGCGTTTGTAGTGTTTGTTCTGGCAGGAAAATGAGCCCAAACCCGTAAAGTCGCCGGATTTTTTACGGGCCGACCGTTTTGCGGGGTCTGCTAGAGTTGCTCTAAGTGAATCTAGATGAGCATGTGAAATAATTAAATCAAACGCAAAAGTACAATGAAGAACATATTTTATTCTTCGATGATTCTATTACTGGACCAACCTGCATATTATAATTGATAGGCACTAGAAGTTTCTAGGAATATGGTTACCTAACATACAATGCAAACCACTACTAAAATATTTATGATTTAGAAATATCTACCACGACATTCAATTATATGATATGATGTGATATATGGAGACACACACATAGATATACAAATATATGTATATACAATATACAATTCATGCAATATTAGGACATTAAAAAAGATAATTTTTATTACCTTATACAACTTAAATTTGGCAGAATTAAATATTTTAATGATATAGATCACAATTGTATAAATATGAGTAATCTAATTATTATTTGTAAAAATGTTATGTGGCTAAGTAACACAAGATTATATTAATTAAAATTGTTATATGGTACACTTAGTTTAAGATAAGTATGAATGTTTGGTATAAAATATACTTGTTTTAGATCACTCCGGGCCCCAAAATGAATTGGAACGGCTCTAGGGGCGGGGAGAGAGTTTAGAAAGATGACAGGGCGACAATGATGAGGGGGTGAGGTTGGCTTGAGAGCACCTAAAGTCACAGACAATGGTTCAACCGGAGGTTCGTTGGGCGGTTTGAAGTAGAAGACGAACTAGAAGGACAAGAAGTTAAATAGTGTTAGCTACCTCCTCTATTCTCATGAACAACACACAAATCACATTGTTATAGCATGTTGTGTTCTTCATAATTATGCACTGTCACAAGGGATTGATGAATTTATTATACCGGAAGTGACATGGACCACCCAACCAATTCGAACAACAAGTCAACAAGCAAGTGACCATAGGGCCACGGTAGACCGTAGGCTGCAAATTGCCGCCCAAATGTGGGAAGATAGGCAAATCATGTATGCAAATTTATGAGTGTGTGACACTCCATGTATCATGTATCATTTATTGTGTTAAAACCATGTATTTGTAGTGTTGAAACCATGTATTTGGATTTATTTGATGGCTGGACAGATTACATCTATGATATTTGATGGCTGAAACCACTTCTTTGGACAGATTGCATCTATGATATTTGATATTTGTTAAACTATAATCCATTTTTTGCAACATTTTGATGTCTTGACAGAAATGGACAATACCGAAGTCACCGCTGCAAGTGGGCACTCCATCAAGAGTGGGGTCATTGTATGGACTCCTGCAATGACCAACACGATGCTGGGGTTTTTGGCTGACCTTGTTGCAAAAGGAAAGAGGACTTCTAGTGGGTTCAGGGAGGCACATCACAGACAATGTGCTGCTGTTTTGAATGAGCAGTTCAAACTAGCTGTCACTGCAGAACAAGTTCGAAACCATCTCAAGAAGTGGAGGAAGATTTGGGGAAGGGTTGTCATCTTGAAGAATTTAAGTGGAGCTCTATGGGATGAAGATACTTGCACAATTAGGCTTGCCGAAGAACACTATGCAGGTCATTGCATGGTAAGCTTCTAATGCTATGAGATGATATCATGCTATTTTCGGCCTACATTATTGCTAATCACTTGCACTTTTTTTGTAGGCACACAAAGCTGATGCCCCTTACTTGAACACCCCAATTGAACACTATCATGCTATGGCGACCATCTTTGGGACAACCGCGGCTTCGGGGATCAATGCTAGGTCTGGGAATGATCTACTTTCTATTGAAGTGGAAGATGAGGAGAATGGTGAGGTGAACACATCACCAAATGTTGCTGAGTCCTCTCACCCCAAAGGACCACCAAAAAAGAAGGCCAAGGTAGTGAAAGTTCTTGAAGATCCACTAGTTACCACTCTCAATTACGGGTTCAAACTTGTGGCTGATGCTCTTGTGAAGTCTGGGGATGATGATGATATACCCGCTGAACTTTGGGATGAGGTCTGCAAGTTGGGAGAATTTGATGAAGAGCACCTAGCCCACTACTATGCTCATCTTGTTGACAATCCGAAGATCGCAAAAGCCTTCATGACACTTTCCCAAACCAACAAATCTGTTTGGGTGAGTAGGTATGTGAAGAAGAACTTCTAAATTCGATATGGTTGTATGGTTGTCAAGTATGTGAACAACATGTATGGCTGTAGTGCACTTTGCTTTGGATATTTGGGTGTTTGCTTTTGGATGTGTATGATTGTCAAGTATGGCTGTAGTTGTTGGCTGGATGTATGGCTGGATGTGGTTTTTGGATATTTGGTATTTAATGATATTGTTGCTGCAAATTGTGTTACATGTCAATACATATATTGTTGTGTTGTTTTTCTTCAAAATACAAACGAAATGCTGCTGAAATTTCGAATTTTTGTTATTCCAATTTTCATTCCATGCCTCCCAACCAAACACTGGAACGGAACCATCCCGTTCCACTTTTTTGCTCGTACTAAACACAGGAACGGAACCGACCCGTTCCTCTGGAATGGAACCATTCCATTCCATGACAGTTGGTTCTCCAACCAAACACACCCTTACAAATAAAGGGGTTTGGGTAGCCAATTACACGAACTAGCAAGAACAAGGCACTAAGATGACAGGCGTAGCTGGAGGCGGGTGTATCCCGAGCTTGATGACGCAAACTGAATAACGATGCCTCGACAAGGGAACGACATAAAAAGCGCCGCCATTGTCCACCATGACCGTAATCGACACAATTTTCATCGCTAGTTACGCCACTAGGCGTGCACCGTCAGCATCGTTGGTCCCTTCAACCGGAGCAAACTCCAAAACGGTGCTCGGAAAAGGGGCTACAACGCAAAAACACCGCCATTGCCGTATCCCAAGGAGATCTAGGGTTTCCCCCGGAGTTGTCCGCGCTGTCGTGGACCACACAAGGGTAGAATCCCTGCGGATCCGCCCAGCTGCCGACGTGTCGCACCCGCCACCACGTCGACCGCAATCCAGGGACCAAGGCCCACACCCGGGCCCACATTCGGCCGCGCAACCGCCGATCGATCTGATCACGCCACCGCCGTCCCTCGTGACCGCGACGCACCCGTAAACGGAGGATAGCCCCGCGCTGCCCAAGGCACCGGCAACCATATCTCGAACAGATCGACCACCAGCCACATAGGAGCGCCCCGAGCGCCCCCCCCACGCGAGAACCAGGGGGAGTCACGAGCGCGTGATACAGCCATCGCCCCTCGAGTCCTCGCCGCCACCCCCCCGCTGTCGCCAACGCGCCGCCAACAGCCGCTGAACACCGCCCGCGCAGGTCCTGTAGCTGAGTGGAGGAAAGGTCCCGCCACCACCGACGATGATCGGGCTTTGCCCAACGACGCTCCCCGACGATGGCAGGGAGGAGAGGTGGGAGAGGGAGTTGAGGACGCGGCGACACTAGGGTTCCTCCTCGGTAACCGCGCGAGGGCGACATGGGAGGGGTCGAGGGAAGATGGGCCACACAGTTTTCCTTTTTTACTTGCCTAGTAGATTTCCATGATGATGGACATGGCTCAATCATGCAAATGTCCTTTTCCAGCGATCACCGGCTTGTTGTCTCTGAACGTGCATGATTTCCCTTTTGAGAAGATGACATGTACAATTTAATTAACAAATGGTAGCTGAGTTTGCACCTTGTTCAGTGGCAACATAGTTGTGGCCCCAGCTACAAACCTTCTCCACAAATATTCTAGGGAGGCGATACCATGAATAAACGGTAGTACCTTTTTAACACCTTGCACTGTTTTCATCAAAACTAAGGGCAACTTCAACGGGGCGACCCATCTCGTCCGCTGGAGTCTGTTTGGGTCAGTGCAGACACAAAAGTCGGCCCAACACGCCGACCCAAACGAAGGCACGTCCGCTTTTCGTCCGGGGGCGACCCATTCCCGGCCCATTTTTGAGTCGGATTTGCGTCGGCACGAACACGAGACGGATGCGTGCGAGCTCGTCTTCTCCTCCCCCGGGCCCGCTGGTCGGTGGCACATTGTCCTCCCCATCCAACGACAACCCTCACCTCCTTCGTCGCTAACACCGCCGCCCATTTTTTCCGGTGACACTGTCGGCGGCGCAACATCCGCTCAGCAACGCCGCCACCTCCCATGTTGCCAGCCACCGCAGTCTTGCCGCCGGGGAACTAGTAGAGGCAAAGTTGTCCGTGTCTTTCGATGAGATCGTGGGAATCATTTTGGTGGAGTAGACTTTGATGATCCACATCACAATCTTCGAACATTTCGGAAACCCTCATGACGTCCATTCTTCGTTTCTGGACCATTCTGGAAACCCTCGTGACATCCGTGATCTCATCCGGGACTCCGAACAACCTTCGGTCACCAACACATATAACTCAACTATACTAAAACATCATCGAACCTTAAGTGTGCCAACCCTGCGGGTTCGAGAACTATGCAGACATGACCCAAGACACTTCTCAGTCAATATCCAATAGCGGGACCTGGATGCCCATATTGGATCCTACATATTCCACGAAGATATTATCAGTTTAACCTCTGCGCCAAGGATTCATATAATCCCGTATGTCATTCCCTTTGTCCTTCGGTATGTTACTTGCCTCAGATTCGATTGTCGGTATCTGCATACCTATTTCAATCTCGTTACTGGCAAGTCTCTTTACTCGTTCTGTAATACAAGATACCGTGACTTACACTTAGTCACATTGCTTGCAAGGCTTGTGTGCGATGTTGTATTACCGAGGGGGCCTTGAGATACCTCTCCGTCAGATGGAGTGACAGATCCCAGTCTTGATCCATGCTAACTCAACAGACACCTTCGGAGATACCTGTAGAGCACCTTCATAGTCACCCAGTTACATTGTGACGTTTGATACACATAAGGTATTCCTCCGGTGTCAGTGAATTACATGATCTCATGATCATAGGAATGAATACTTGACACACAGAAAACAAAAGCAATAAAATGACACGATCACATGCTACGTTTATAATTTGGGTCTTGTCCATCACATGATTCTCCTAATGATGTGATCCCGTTATCAAGTGACAACACTTGTCTATGGTCAGGAAACCTTGACCATCTTTGATCAACGAGCTAGTCAACTAGAGGCTTACTAGGGACAGTGTTTTCTCTATGTATCCACACATGTATTTGTGTTTTCAATCAATACAATTATAGCATGGATAATAAACGATTATCATGAACAAAGAAATATAATAATAAATAATTTATTATTGCCTCTAGGGCATATTTCCAACAGTCTCCCACTTGCACTAGAGTCAATAATCTAGTTCACATCACCATGTGGTTTTAACGAATCCAACACCCATACTGTTCTGGGGTTTGATCACGTCTTGCTCGTGAGAGAAGTTTCAGTCAACAGTTCTGAATCTTTCAGATCCGTGTGTGCTTTTCAAATCTTTATGTCATCTTATAGATGCTGCTACTACGTGCTATTCGGGAATACTCCAAATATCTACTCTACTATACGAATCTGTTTTACTACTTAGAGTTATTCGGATTAGTGTCAAAGCTTGCATCGACGTAACCCTTTACGACGAACTCTTTAACCACCTCCATAATCGAGAAAAAAAATCCTTAGTCCATTAGTTACTAAGGATAACTTTGACCGCTGTTTTTAGTGATTCAATCCTGGATCACTCTTTGTACTCCTTGACAGACTAATGACAAGGCACACATCAGGTGCGGTACACAACATGGCATATTTTAGAGTCTACGGCTAAGGCATAGGGGACGACCTTCGTCCTTTCTCTTTCTTCTGCCGTGGTCGGGCTTTGAGTCTTACTCAAACTCACACCTTACAACACAGCCAAGAACTCCTTCTTTGCTCATCTATTTTGAACTCCTTCAAAAACTTGTCAAGGCATGCATTTCACTGAAAGTTCTATTAAGCGTTTTGATCTATCTCTATAGATCTTGACGCTCAATGGTCAAGTAGCTCTATCCAGATTTTCCTTTAAAAAACTACTTTCAAACAACCCTTTATGCTTTACAGAAATTCTACATTACTTCCGATCATCAATATGTCAACCACATATACTTATCAGAAATTCTATAGTGCTCCCACTCACTTCTTTGGAAATACAAGTTTCTCATAAACCTTGTATAAACCCAAAAACTTCGATTATCTCATCAAAGCGTATATTCCAACTCCGAGATGCTTGCAGCAGTCCATAGAAGGATCGCTGGAGCTTGCATACTTGTTAGCATCCTTATGATTGACATAACCTTCTGCTTGTATCACTTACAACCTTTCCTCAAGAAAACCGTCGAGGAAACAATGTTTTGACATCCTATGTGCAATATTTCACAAACAATGCAACAATTGCTAACATAATTCCAACATATTTTTAGCATCGCTATGAGTGAGAAAGTCTCATCATAGTCAACTCCTTGAACTTGTCGAAAACATATTTGCGATAAGTCGAGCTTTTCTTAATGGTGACTTTTCACCATCATCGTCTGTCTTCCCTTTTAAAGATCCATCTTTACTTTAACAGTCCTATGACCATCAATTAGTTCTTCCAAAGTAAACTTTATTTTCATACATGGATCCTCTCGGATTTTACGGCCTCCAGCCATTTGTCAGAATCCGGGCCCACCATCGCTTCTCCATATCTCGTAGGTTCATTGTTGTTCAACAACATGACCTCCAAGACAAGGTTACAGTACCACTCTGTAGTAGTACGCGACCTTGTCGACCTACGAGGTTTGTAGTAACTTTATATGAAGCTCAATGATCACCATCATTGGTTTCCACTTCAATTGGTGTAGGCGCCACATGAACAACTTCATGCGCCCTGCTACACACTGGTTGAAGTGACGGTTCACTAACCTCATCAAGTTCCACCACCCTCCCACTCAATTCTTTCAAGAGAAACTTTTCCTCGAGAAAGGACCCGTTTCTAGAAAAAACACTTCACTTCCGGATCTAAGATAGGAGATATACCCAACTATTTTGGATATCCTATGAAGATGCATTTATCTGCTTTGGGTTCGAGCTTATCAGACTAAAACTTTTTCACATAAGCATCGCAGCCCCAAACTTTTAAGAAACGACAGCTTAGGTTTCTCCAAACCATAATCTATACTGTGTCATCTCAACGGAAATACAGGGTGCCCTATTGAAAGTGAATGCGGTTGTCTCTAATGCATAACCCATAAACGATAGTGGTAATTCGATAAGAGACATCATAGTATGCACCATATCAAATAGGGTGCGGCTATGACGTTCGGACACACCAACACACTGTGGTGTTCGAGGTGGCATAAAATGTGAAACAATTTCCACATTGTCTTAACTATGCACCAAAACTCGCAACTCAGATATTCATCTCTATGATCATATCGTAGACAGTTTATCCTCTTGTCACGACGATCTTCACTCTGAAATAACCTTGAACTTTTCAATATCTCAGACTTGTGATTCGTCAAGTAAATACTCATGTATCTAATCAAATCATGAGTGAAGTAAGAACATAACGATATCCACTGCGTGCCTCAACACTTATTGGACTGCACACATCAAAAATGTATTGCATCCAACAAGTTACTTTCTTGTTCCATGTGGTATGATTTTGCATGTCTCAAGTGATTCAAAATCAAGTGAGTCCAAACGATCCACCTGCATGGAGTTTCCTCATGCGTTTTACACCAATATGACTCAAGTGGCAGTGCCACAAGTAAGTGGTACTATCATTATTACTCTGTATATTTTGGCACCAATATTACGAACATGTGTAACACTACGATCGAGATTCAATAAACCATTGAAGGTAATTATTCAAACAAATAGAATAACTATTATTCTCTTTAAATGAATAATCATATTGCAATAAACACGATCCAATCATGTTCATGCTCAACGCAAACACCAAATAACAATTATTTAGGTTTAACACCAATTCCTGATGGTAGAGGGAGCGTGCGATGTTTGATCACATAAACCTTGGAAACACTTCCAACACTTATCGTCACCTTGCCTTTAGCTAGTCTCCGTTTATTCCGTAGCTTTCATTTCGAGTTACTAATCACTTAGCAACCGAACCGGTATCCAATACCCTCGTGCTACTAGGAGTACTAGTAAAGTAAACATCAATATCATGTATATCAAATATACTTATGTCGACTTTGCCAGCCTTCTTATCTACCAAGCATCTAGAGTAGCTCCGCCTTAGTGACAGTTCCCCTCATAACAGAAGCACTTAGTCTCGGGTTTGGGTTCAATCTTGGTTTTCTTCATTAGAGCAGCAACTGGTTTGCCGTTTCATGAAGTATCCCTTCTAGCCCTTGCCCTTCATGAAACTAGTGGTTTTACTAACCATCAACAATTGATGCTTGCTACGGCGACAGAGATATTCTGTCGTCTCTTGAGCTTGCATTGGTTTTTCCCTTGAAGAGGAAAGGGCGATGCAGCACAGGAGCAGTAAGTATTTCCCTCAGTTTGAGAACCAAGGTATTAATCCAGTAGGAGAATCTCGTCAAGTCCAGAGTACCTGCACAAACACAAAAGAGCTTGCACCCAACGCTATAAAGGGGTTGTCAATCCCTTCAAGATTGATTGCAAAGTGAGATCTGAAGGCGGAAAGTGCAACAAGAAAAAGAGTAAGGCTAAAAATATAATGTGGAGTAGACCCGGGGGCCATAGTGTTCACTAGAGGCTGATACGTCTCAAACGTATCTATAATTTTTGATGATTTCATGTTGTTATCTTGTCAACTTTGGATGTTTTGTTTACCTTTTATATATTTTTTGGGACTAACTTATTAATTCAGTGCCAAGCGCCAGTTCCTGTTTTTTCTGTGTTTTTGACTCTTTTCAGATCTGATTTTGGAACGGAGTCCAAACGGAATAAAATCCCCGAAATAAATTTTTTCAGAATGGAAGAAGATCGGGAGGATTGAGGGCCAAGCAAGTGGGCCCACAGGGGGCCCACAAGCCCTGTTGCTGCGGCCAGGGGGAGGCCGCGGCAACCAAGCTTGTGGACCCCCTGGCGCTCCCCCGCCCTAGGTCTTTGGCCTATAAATTCCCTAAAAATCTAGAAAAATCAGGGCATCAACGAAAACACTTTTCCGCCGCCGCAAGCTTCCGTTTCCGCGAGATCTCATCTAGAGACCCCTCCCGGTGCCCTGCCGGAGGGGACTTTGGAGTTGGAGGGCTTCTTTATCAACATCATCGCCCCTCCAATGACTCGTGAGTAGTTCACTTCAGACCTAAGGGTTTGTAGTTAGTAGCTAGATGGCTTCTTCTCTCTCTTGGATCTTCAATACAAAGTTCTCCATGATCTTCATGGAGATCTATCCGATGTAATCCACTTTGGCGGTGTGTTTGTAGAGATCCAATGAATTGTGGATTTGTGATAAGATTATCTATGATATATATTTGAGTCTTTGCTGATTTCTTATATGCATGATTTGATATCCTTGTAAGTCCCTCCGAGTCTTGGGTTTTGTTTGGCCAACTAGATCTATGATTCTTGCAATGGGAGAAGTTCTTGGTTTTGGGTTCATACGTGTGGTGACCTTTCCCAGTGACAGAAGGGGCAGCAAGGCACGCATCATGTTGTTGCCATCAAGGGTAACAAGATGGGCTTTTATCGTAGATATGAGATTGTCCATCTACATCATGTCATCTTGCTTAAGGCGTTACTCTGTTCTCATGAACTTAATACACTAGATGCATGCTGGATAGCGGTCGATGTGTGGAGTAATAGTAGTAGATGCAGAAAGTATCGGTCTACTTGTTTTGGAAGTGATGCCTATAGATATAATCATTGCCATAGATAACGCCATGACTTTGTGCGGTTCTATCAATTGCTCGACAGTAATTCGTTCACCCACCGTCTACTTGCTTTCATGAGAGAAGCCACTAGTGAACACTATGGCCCCCGGGTCTATTCACACCTATCGTTTCCACTTTCGCTTTTACTTTGCTTTGTTACTTTGTTGCTTTCAGTTCTCACTTGGCAAACAATCTATAAGGGGTTGACAACCCCTTCATAGCATTGGGTGCAAGCTCTTTGTGTTTGTGCAGGTACTTGTGATAATCCTTCACTGGATCGATACCTTGGTTCTCAAAACTGAGGGAAATACTTACCGCCGCTGTGCTACATCACCCTTTCCGCTTTGAGGGAACACCAACTCAAGGCTCCAAGGCCACGGGGGAATCCTTTGCATATTTGCCAAGGAAGTCCCTAAAGGCGTAGCTGAAGCAGAAGGATTCCTGGTGCCGTTGCTGAGGAATATCAAGACAAGAATAGTCTCCCGCCAGCACGCTTGTTTCTAGCGCCGTTGGAAGGTCTTTTGTTGCAGTAGTAGAGGCTTCTCTCAAAATAGCAAATATTACCGTGGGTGAACAAATTACTGTCGAGCAATTGATAGAACCGCGCAAAATCATGACGATATCTAAGGCAATGATCATACATATAGGCATCACGTCCGAGACAAGTAGACCGATACTTTCTGCATCTACTACTATTACTCCACACATCGACCGCTATCCAGCATGCATCTAGTGTATTGAGTTCATGACGAACAGAGTAAGGCCTTAAGCAAGATGACATGATGTAGAGGGATAATCTCAAACAAATGATGAAAACCCCATCTTTTTACCCTTGATGGCAACAACACGATACGTGCCTCGCTACCCCTTCTGTCACTGGGTGAGGTCATCGCATGGTATGAACCAAAAACCAAGCACTTCTCCCATTGCAAGAATCCTAGATCTAGTTGGCCAAACAAAACCCACAACTCGAAGAGAATTACAAGGATATGAAATCATGCATATAAGAGATCAAAAGGAACTCAAATAAGATTCATAGATAATCTGATCATAAATCCACAATTCATCGAATCTCGACAAACACACCACAAAAGAAGATTACATCGGATAGATCTCCATGAAGATCATGGATAACTTTGTATTGAAGATCCAAGAGAGAGAGGAAGCCATCAAGTTACTAGATATGACCCGTAGGTCTATGGTGAACTACTCACGCATCATCGGAGAGGTCATGGTGTTGATGAAGAAGCCCTCTTTATCCGAATCCCCCCTCCGACAAGGCACCAGAAAGTGCCCCAGATGGGATCTTGCGGAGACAGAAGCTTGCGGCGGCGGAAAAGTACTTTCGATGATCTCCTGATTTTTTCTGGGATTTTAGGGAATATATAGGCGAAAAACCTAGGGCAGGGGAGCCACGGGGAGCTCACAAGCCTGCTAGGCCCGCCCCCTAGGCCGAGCCTGGTGGGCTTGTGACCTCCTCCGAGGTCTCCTGCCTTGGTTCTCAAGTCTCCCGCGTGTCTTCTGTTATGGAAAAAATCATTCCGCAGATTTTATTCCGTTTGGACTCCGTTTAAAATTCTCCTATGAAAAGGGTCAAAAACACGGAAAAAACAGGAACTGGCACTTGGCACTGAGTTAAAAAGTTAGTCCCCAAAAAGATATAGAAGACATTCAAAACGTCCAAAGTTTGACAAGATAATAGCATGAAACCATCAAAAATTATAGATACGTTGGAGACGTATCAAGCATCCCCAAGCTTAACTCCTGCTCGTCCTCGAGTAGGGAAGTGATAAAGACTGAATTTTTGATGTAGAATGCTACCTAGCATAGTTGTCCTTTGCAACTTCTTTCACGTGACATGAATGTTCAGATCCGTAAGATTCAAAACAATAGTTTTCTATTGACATGAAAACAATAATACTTCAAGCAAACTAGCAAGGTAATCATAAACTTTCAAAATAACAAGGCCAAAGAAAGTTATCCCTACAAAATCGTATAGTCTGGCTATGCTCCATCATCCTCACACAACTAATGTAAATCATGCACAACCCCGGTATTGTCCAAGTAATTGTTTTTAGACTCTTACTTTCTCAAAAAATTTGTAACTATCACGCAATACATGAGCGTGAGCCATGGATATAGCACTATAGGTGGAATAGAGTGTGGTGGTGGTTGTGAGACAAAAGAGGAGGAGATGGTCACATTGACTCGGCGTATCAAAAGGCTATGGAGATGCCCATTAATAGATATCAATGTGAATGAGTAGGGATTGCCATACAAATGATTCACTAGAGCTAAAAGTATGTGAAAGCTCAAAAGGATAACTAGTGGGTGTGCATCCAACTTGCTTGCTCACGAAGACCTAGGGAAATTTTGTGGAAGCCCATCATTGGAATATACAAGCCAAGTTATATAATAAAGATTCCCACTAGCTTATGGTGGTGACGAAACGAGAGGCTCTCAATCATGAAGAACATGGTGCTATTATGAAGCACAAGTGTAGAAAGAGATAGTAGCATTGTCCCTTCTCTCTTTTTCTCTTTTTTTTATTTGGGCTCTTGGGCCTCTTTTTTTTGTTTGGTCTCTTTGGGCTCTTTTTTCTATTTCCTCACATGGTACAATGCTCCAACAATGATGATCATCACACTTTTATTGACTCACAACTCAAAGCTTAGAACGATGATGACTCTATAGGAAATGCCTCCAGCAGTGTACCGGGATGTGCAACGATCTAGCTTGGCGTATGACGCCGAAACATCTCGCTAGCTATCTTACGATCATGCAATGGCAATATGAGAGTGACGGCAGAGGTCATGAGACGGAACGGTGGGAGTTGCACGGCAATATATCTCGGAATGGCTATGAAAATGCCATAGTAGGTAGGTATGGTGGCTGTTTTGAGGAAGACATATGGTGGGTTTGTGCACCGGCAAGAATTGTGTGGTACTAGAGAGGACATTAATGGTGGAAGGTGAAAGTGCATCTATACCATGGACTCACATTAATCATGAAGAACTCACATACTTTTTGTGAAAGTTTTTATTAGTAATCGAAACAAAGTGCTAAACGCATACTCCTAGGGGAAGGGTTGGTAGGTGTTAACCATCGCGCGATCCCGACCTCAACACAAAGGATGACAATCAATAGATCAATTATGCTCCGACTTCCTAACATAGTGGTTCACCATACGTGCATGCTACGGGAATCACTAACTTCAACTAAAGTATTTCTAGATTCACAACACCCTACTAACATAACTCTTAATATTACCAAATCCATGTCTCAAAACTAATTGAGAGGAATCAAGACTTCTCTTTCTACTCAATGCACATGAAGATGGATGTTTTTGTATCCTCTTTGGGTACTTATCACCTTTGGGACTACTTTCATAGCATAAGCCAACTACCAAGTCACGCACCGCCGTGCTCTAAAAGATCTAAGTGAAGCACATAGAGCAAAATTATCTAGCTCAAAATATATAAGTGAAGCACGATGAACATTCTAGCAAAATCACGATGAGTGCATGTCTCTCTCAAAAGGTGTGCAGCAAGTATGATTGTGACACAACAAAAATAAAAGACTCCTAAGATACAAGACGCTCCAAGCAAAACACATATCATGTGGTGAATAAAAATATAGCTCCAAGTAATGTTACCGATGGATGGAAGACGAAAGAGGGGATGCCTTCCCGGGGCATCCCCAAGCTTAGGCTTTTTGGTGTCCTTGAATTTGGCTTGAGATGCCTTGGGAATCCCCAAGCTTGAGCTCTTTCCACTCCTTATCTCTTTGTCCATGAGAACATCACCCAAAACTTGAAAACTTCACAACACAAAACTTAAAGAGAAACTCGTGATAACATTAGCACAAGAAAACAAACTACCACCACTTTAGGTACTGTAGCAATCTTGATTTCTATTTATATTGGTGTTAGGCTACTGTATTCTCACTTTCCCATGGCTAGTACCCCCCGATACTATCCATAGTTTCATCAAAACAAGCAACCAACTCAACAAAAACAGAATCTATCAAAAACAGACCAGTCTGTAGCAATATGTATACTTTGTATACTTCTGCTACCTCAAAAATTCTGAAACATTACGAATGCCTGGGCAAAAGGCATATTAACCAGCAGCAAAAAGAATCAACTCAAAAGCTCTTTCTGAATAAAAATGAAAAATCATCTCGTGAGCGAAAAATTTCTGTCTTTTTCCAGCAGGATTAAACAACCATCACCAAGACTAGTCATAAAGGTTTTGCTTGGCTCAAACACAAAAAAAAAACAAAAAATACACAATGATAACATAATTATGATTATGTGGACGCAAAAAAACAGAAATAAAAAGAAATAAATTAATTGGGTTGCCTCCCAATAAGCGCTATTGTTTAACGCCCTTAGCTAGGCATAAGGCGATAGAATCACGTATCGTCATCTTTGGTGCTCAAACCATAATTCGCCCTCATCATGGATTCATAAGGACATCTTATTTTCGTTCTAGGAAAGTGCTCCATGCCCTTCTTTAAAGGAAATTGAAATCTAATATTCCCTTCCTTCATATCGATGATAGCACCGATAGTCCTTAGGAAAGGTCTAGGAAGAATAATAGGGCATGTAGGATTGCAATCAATGCCAAGCACAATGAAATCCACGGGTACATAGTTCCTATTTGCAATAATAAGAACATCATTGATCCTTCGCATGGGTTTCTTGACAGTAGAATCCGCAAGATGCAAATTAAGAGAACACTCTTCAAGCTCATTAAAACCCAGAACATCACATAAAGACTTTGGAATCGCGGAAACACTAGCACCCAAATCACACAAAGCATTGCATTCATAGTTTTTGATTTTGATTTTGATAGTAGGTTCCCACTCATCATGAATCTTTCTAGGGATAGAGACTTCCAATTCAAGTTTCTCTTCAAGAGATTTTATCATAGCTTCGACGATATGATCGGTAAAGGCCTTGTTTTGGCTATAAGCGTGTGGAGAGTTTAGCATGGATTGCATCAAGGAAATGCATTCAATCAAGGAGAAACTATCATAATTGAATTCCTAGAAATCCAAAGTAGTAATTTCATTACTACTCAAAGTTTTAATATCCTCTACTCCACTTTCAATGCTTTTAACATCAAGATAGGTGGACTCCGAATCCTCGGGGCGTTTTTCAACCAAAGTGGATTCATATCTGATACGTCTCAAACGTATCTATAATTTTTGATGGTTCCATGCTATTATGTTGTCAACTTTGGATGCTTTATATGCATGAATATGCTATTTTATATCTTTTTTGGGACTAACCTATTAACTCAGTGCCAAGTGCCAGTTTCTGTTTTTTCCGTGTTTTGGCCCATTTTCAGACGGAGTCCAAATGGAATGAAACTTTACGATGATTTTTTGCGGACCAAAAGAGACCCCCGAAGCTTTGGAAGAAGGCCAGAAGAGCCACAAGGGAGTCACAAGCCCTGACGCCGCCACCACCCCCCTAGGTGGTGGCGACCAAGCTTGTGACCTCCTCATGGGCCCAACCGACGTAATTCCACCGCCATAAATTCCTATAAATTCAGAAACCCCCAGAAAGAAACCTAGATCGGGAGTTCCGCCGCTGCAAGCCTCTGTAGCCACCAAAAACCAATCTCGAGCCCGTTCCGGCACCCTGCCGGAGGGGGAATCCATCTCCGGTGGCCATCTTCATCATCCCGACGATCTCCATGACGAGGAGGGAGTAGTTCTCCCTCGGGGCTGATGGTATGTACCAGTAGCTATGTGTTTGATCTCTCTCTCTCCTGTTCTTGAGGTGTCTTGATCTCGATGTACCATGGGCTTTGCTACTATAGTTGGATCTTATGATGTTCTTCCCCCTCTCATTCTTGTAATGAATTGAGTTTCCCCTTTGGAGTTATCTTATCGGATTGAGTCTTTGAGAACACTTGATGTATGTCTTGCACGTGTCTATCTGCTGTGATCAACTTGCGGGTTTGTGACAATTGGGAACCTATGCATATGGGTTGGCACACGTGGATTCATGTGAGTACTTGATGTATGTTTTCGTGATCAACTTGCGGGTTCGTGACATTGGAAACCTATGCACAGGGGTTGGCACACGTTTTGACTCTCTGGTAGAAACTTTGGGGCACTCTTTGAAGTTCTATGTGTTGGTTGAATAGATGATCCTGAGATTATGTGATGCATATCTTATAATCATGCCCACGGATACTTGAGGTGACAATGGAGTATCTAGGTGACATTAGGGTCTTGGTTGATATGTATGTTAAGGTGTTATTCTAGTACGAACTCTATGATGGATCGAACGGAAAGAATAGCTTCGTGTTATTTTACTACAGACTCTTGAATAGATCAATCAGAAAGAATAACTTTGTGGTGGTTTCATACCCGACAATAATCTCTTCGTTTGTTCCCCGCTATTAGTGACTTTGGAGTGACTCTTTGTTGCATGTTGAGGGCTAGTTATATGATCCAATTATGTTATCATTGTTGAGAGAACTTCACTAGTGAAAGTATGAACCCAAGGCCTTGTTTCCACGCATTTCAATACCGTTCGTGCTCACTTTTACCATTTGTTACCTTGCTGTTTTTGTAATTTCAGATTACAAAAACCTATATCTACCATCCATATTGCACTTTTATCACCATCTCTTCGCCGAACTAGTGCACCTATACAACTTACCATTGTATTAGGTGTGTTGGGGAGACAAGAGACTCTTTGTTATTTGGTTGCAGGGTTTCTTGAGAGAGACCATCTTCATCCTATGCCTCCCGCGGATTGATAAACCTTAGGTCACCCACTTGAGGGAAAATTGCTACTGTCCTACAACCCTCTGCACTTGGAGGCCCAGCAACGTCTACAAGGAGAAGGTTGCGTAGTAGACATCAAGCTCTTTTCTGGCGTCGTTGCCGCGGAGGTTAGCGCTTGAATGTATATCTTTAGATCTTGCAATCGAATCTTTTTGTTTCTGGTTCTTTCTCTAGAAAACTACAAAAAAATGGAATTGAGGATGCCTCATATGCTCCATCTTTTCAATGTCTTTCGTGAGCATGATGGGAAGGAAAATTGTGCTCAAGTGCTGAAAGCATAATTACATAGAATGCTTGGCATAGAATATGTGAATGATGAGCATGATTGCAATGTTCTTAGCATTAATTCTTTGAATACCCATGATGCTAATGATATGCAAAGCCACAAGCTTGGGGATGCTATATTTGATGAAGATGATCATTTTAGTTCTTCCACTTTGAATGATCAACATTATTTTGATGAAAGCATGCCCCCTATCTATGATGATTATTGTGAGGATACTTATGCTTTAAAAAAGAGGGATGATAAAACTTGTCATACTCTCGAGAACCCTTCTGCTAAACCTTGCTTTTTCATTGTGGACACAATTTGTAGTGCTCAAGTCTTTTACGGTACTCCCACTACTATTCTTGAGAATAGATTTCCTTATGTGGAGAGTAGTAAAATTTCTATGCTTGTAAATCATGAAAATAATGCTTTAGGTGCTGGTTATATTGTTGAATTCATTCATGATGCTACTGAAAATTACTATGAGAGAGGATCATATGCTTCTACTTATTGCAATAGTATCAAGCTTCCTCTCCATATGTTGAATTTTTTGAAGCTATGCTTCTTTTGCTTTCCTATGCTAGTTGATTCTTGCTACAATAAATTGTTTGATCACAAAATCCCTATGCATAGGAAGTGGGTTAGACTTAAATGTGCTAGCTATTTGCTCCATGATGCTCTCGTTGTGTTTCAATCCTTACCTTTTATGTGAGCATCACTGAAATCAATGCCTAGCTAAGGGCGTTAAACGATAGCGCTTGTTGGGAGGCAACCCAACGAATCTATCCTTTTTCTTTCTGTTTGTGTTTTCCACACTTTCATAATTCTATTATGATTGTGTTTTTTGTGTTTCTTTTTGCGTTTGTGCCAAGCAAAACCGTTATGATTAGTCTTGGGGATGATCGTTTGGTCATGCTGGAAAAGACAGAAACTTTCTGCTCACGAAAAGAATTTTCTTTTTGTTTCTGTAAGAGCTTTTGAGTTGATTATTTTTTCTTCTGATCTCTACACAAATTCTTCAGACTTTCGTAATTTTTCAGAATTTTTGAAGTACAGAGGTATACGAAATATACAGATTCCTGCATACTGGTCTGCTGTTAACAGATTCTGTTTTTGTTGTGTTGGTTGCTTATTTTGATGAAACTATGGATAGTATCAGGGGGTATTAGCCATGTAAGATTGAAAATACAGTAACCCAACATCAGCATAAGTAGAATTTAAGTTTGCTACAGTAGCTAAGCAAGTGGTGGTTTGTTTTCTCATACTAATGTTATCACAAGTTTCTGTTTAAGTTTCGTGTTGTGAAGTTTTCAAGTTTTGGGTGAAGTTCTTATGGACAAAGAGATAAAGAGTGGCAAGAGCTCAAGCTTGGGGATTCCCAAGGTACCCCAAGATATTCAAGGATGTCGTAAAAGCCTAAGCTTGGGGATGCCCCGAGAAGGCATCCCCTGTTTCGTCTTCAATCCATCGGTAACGTTACTTGGGGCTATATTTTTATTCACCACATGATATGTGTTTTGCTTGGAGCGTCTTGTATCGTTGGAGTCTTTTATTTTTGTTGTCTCACAATCGTCCTTGCTGCACACCTAGAGAGAGAGACATGCACTCACCATGATTTTGTCGAGCTTCACTTATATCCTTTGGTAGACAATTCATCTCACATGTGCTTCACTTATATCTATTGAGCTAGTTGATTTTGCTCTATGTGCTTCACTTATACCTTTTAGAGCACGGAAGCGCGTGGCTTGGTAGTTGATCTATGCTATGAAAGTAGTCTCAAAAGGGGTAGTTATCCAAAGGGATATGAAAACTTCCACCTTCATGTGCATTGAATAGTTAGAGAAGTTTGATTCATCTCAATTAGTTTTGAGTTGTGATTTTGGTAATATTGAAGTCATTCTAGTAAGGTGTTGTGGATCTAAAAATACTTGTGCTGAAGTTAGTGATTCCCGTAGCATGCACGTATGGTGAGCCGCTATGTGATGAAGTCTGAGCATGATTAGTCCTTTGATTGTCATCCTTTGCGTGGCGGTCGGGATCGCGCGATGGTTTATACCTACCAACCCTTCCCCTAGGAGTATGCGTTGAATGCTGTGTTTCGATTACTAATAAAACTTTTGCAACAAGTATATGAGTTCTTCATGACTAATGTTGAGTCCATGGTTTAGATTCACTTTCACCTTCCACCATCACTATCTTCTTAGTGCCATGCAACTTTCGCCGGTGCACAAAACCCACCATTAGCCTCCCTCAAAACAGCCACCATACCTACCTACTATGGCTTTTTCAAAGTCATTCCGAGATATATTGCCATGCAACTACCACCATGACATGTGCCACGACGTCTACATTGCCATTGCACGATCGTAAGATAGCTAGCATGATGTTTCCATTAATGTCTATGCCATGCTAGATCATTGTCACGGTACACTACCGAAGGCATTCCATATAGAGTCATCGTTGCTCTAAGTTTTGAGTTGAAAGTGTGATGATCATCATTGATGGAGCATTGTCCGATGTGAGGAAATAATAGAGGCCAAAGATGCCCACCAAAATAAAAAATAAAAAAAAGAGGCCAAAGAGCCCACCAAAAAAAATATGAGAGAAAAAGAGAGAAGGGACAATGCTACCACCTTTCCACACTTGTGCATATTAAGCACCATGATCTTCATGATTGAGAGTCTCTCGTTTTGTCACCACCATATAGCTAGTGGGAAATTTTCATTATATAACTTGGCTTGTATATTCCAATGATGGGCTTCCTCAAAATTGCCTTAGGTCTTCGTGAGCAAGCAAGTTGGATGCACACCCACTAGTTTTCTTTAAGAGCTTTCACATACTCCTAGCTCTAGTGCATCATTTGTATGGCAATCCCAACTCATTCACGTTGATATCTATTGATGAGCATCTCCATAGCTCATTGATATGCCTAGTCAATGTTTCCACGCATTGCAATACTGTTCGTGCTCACTTTTACCATTTGTTACCTTGCTGTTTTTGTAATTTCAGATTACAAAAACCTATATATACCATCCATATTGCACTTGTATCACCATCTCTTTGCCGAACTAGTGCACCTATACAACTTACCATTGTATTAGGTGTGTTGGGGAGACAAGATACTCTTTGTTATTTGGTTGCAGGGTTGCTTGAGAGAGACCATCTTCATCCTACGCCTCCCACGGATTGATAAACCTTAGGTCACCCACTTGAGGGAAAATTGCTACTGTCCTACAACCCTCTGCACTTGGAGGCCCAACAACGTCTACAAGGAGAAGGTTGTGTAGTAGACATCAAGCTCTTTTCTGGCGTCGTTGCCGGGGAGGTTAGCGCTTGAAGGTATATCTTTAGATCTTGCAATCGAATCTTTTTGTTTCTGGTTCTTTCTCTAGAAAACTACAAAAAAATGGAATTGAGGATGCTTCATATGCTCCATCTTTTCAATGTCTTTCGTGAGCATGATGGGAAGGAAAATTCTGCTCAAGTGCTGAAAGCATAATTACATAGAATGCTTGGCATAGAATATGTGAATGATGAGCATGATTGCAATGTTCTTAGCATGAATTCTTTGAATACCCATGATGCTAATTATATGCAAAGCCACAAGCTTGGGGATGCTATATTTGATGAAGATGATCTTTTTAGTTCTTCCACTTTGAATGATCAACATTATTTTGATGAAAGCATGCCCCCTATCTATGATGATTATTGTGAGGATACTTATGCTTTAAAAAAGAGGGATGATAAAACTTGTCATACTCTCGAGAACCCTTCTGCTAAACCTTGCTTTTTCATTGTGGACACAATTTGTAGTGCTCAAGTCTTTTACGGTACTCCCACTACTATTCTTGAGAATAGATTTCCTTATGTGGAGAGTAGTAAAATTTCTATGCTTGTAGATCATGAAAAGAATGCTTTAGGTGCTGCTTATATTGTTGAATTCATTCATGATGCTACTGAAAATTACTATGAGAGAGGATCATATGCTTCTACTTATTGCAATAGTATCAAACTTCCTCTCCATATGTTGAAAATTTTGAAGCTATGCTTGTTTTGCCTTCCTATGCTAGTTGATTCTTGCTCCAATAAATTGTTTGATCACAAAATCCCTATGCATATGAAGTGGGTTAGACTTAAATGTGCTAGCCATTTGCTCCATGATGCTCTCGTTGTGTTTCAATCCTTACCTCTTATGTGAGCATCATTGAAATCAATGCCTAGCTAAGGGCGTTAAACGATAGCGCTTGTTGGGAGGCAACCCAACGAATCTATCCCTTTTCTTTCTGTTTTGTCTTTTACACACTTTCATAATTCTGTTATGATTGTGTTTTTTGTGTTTCTTTTTGCGTTTGTGCCAAGCAAAACCGTTATGATTAGTCTTGGGAATGATCGTTTGGTCATGCTTGTAAAGACAGAAACTTTCTGCTCACGAAAAGAATTTTCTTTTTGTTTCTGTAAGCGCTTTTGAGTTGATTCTTCTTTCTGCTGATTTCTACACAAATTCATCAGACTTTCGTAATTTCTCAGAATTTTTGAAGTACCAGAGGTATACGAAATATACAGATTCCTGCATACTGGTCTGCTGTTAACAGATTCTGTTTTTGTTGTGTTGGTTGCTTATTTTGATGAAACTATGGATAGTATCGGGGGGTATTAGCCATGTAAGATTGAAAATACAGTAACCCAACATCAGCATAAGTAGAATTTAAGTTTTCTACAGTACCTAAGCAAGTGGTGGTTTGTTTTCTCATACTAATGTTATCACGAGTTTCTGTTTAAGTTTCGTGTTGTGAAGTTTTCAAGTTTTGGGTGAAGTTCTTATGGACAAAGAGATAAAGAGTGGCAAGAGCTCAAGCTTGGGGATTCCCAAGGAACCCCAAGAGATTCAAGGATGCTGTAAAAGCCTAAGCTCGGGGATACCCCAGGAAGGCATCCCCTCTTTCGTCTTCAATCCATCGGTAACGTTACTTGGGGCTATATTTTTATTCACCACATGATATGTGTTTTGCTTGGAGCGTCTTGTATTGTAGGACTCTTTTATTTTTGTTGTGTCACAATCGTCCTTGCTGCACACCTAGTGAGAGAGACATGCACTCACCATGAATTTGTCGAGCTTCACTTATATCATTTGGTAGACAATTCAGCTCACATGCGCTTCACTTATATCTATTGAGCTAGTTGATTTTGCTCTATGTGCTTCACTTATACCTTTTTGAGCACGGAAGTGCGTGGCTTGGTAGTTGATCTATGCTATGAAAGTAGTCTCAAAAGGGGTAGTTATCCAAAGGGATATGAAAACTTCCACCTTCATGTGCATTGATTAGTTAGAGAAGTTTGATTCATCTCAATTAGTTTTGAGTTGTGGTTTTGGTAATATTGAAGTCATGCTAGTAAGGTGTTGTGGATCTAGAAATACTTGTGTTGAAGTTAGTGATTCCCGTAGCATGCACGTATGGTGAACCGCTATGTGATGAAGTCTGAGCATGATTAGTCTTTTGATTGTCATCCTTTGCGTGGCGGTCGGGATCGCGCGATGGTTTATACTTACCAACCCTTCCCCTAGGAGTATGCGTTGAATGCTTTGTTTCGATCACTAATAAAACTTTTGCAACAAGTATATGAGTTCTTCATGACTAATGTTGAGTCCATGGTTTAGATGCACTTTCACCTTCCACCATCACTATCTTCTTAGTGCCGTGCAACTTTCGTCGGTGCACAAAACCCACCGTTAGCCTCCCTCAAAACGGCCACCATACCTACCTACTATGGCTTTTTCAAAGTCATTCCGAGATATATTGCCATGCAACTACCACCATGACATGTGCTACCACGTCTACATTGCCATTGCACAATCGTAAGATAGCTAGCATGATGTTTCCATTAATGTCTATGCCACGCTAGATCATTGCCACGGTACACTACCGAAGGCATTCCATATAGAGTCATCGTTGCTCTAAGTTTTGAGTTGAAAGTGTGATGATAATCATTGATGGAGCATTGTCCCATGTGAGGAAATAATAGAGGCCAAAGATGCCCACCAAAATAAAAAAATAAAAAAAGAGGCCAAAGATCCCACAAAAAAATATATATGAGAGAAAAAGAGAGAAGGGACAATGCTACCACCTTTCCACACTTGTGCATATTAAGCACCATGATCTTCATGATTGAGAGTCTCTCGTTTTGTCACCACCATATAGCTAGTGGGAAATTTTCATTATATAACTTGGCTTGTATATTCCAATGATGGGCTTTCTCAAAATTGCCTTAGGTCTTCGTGAGCAAGCAAGTTGGATGCACACCCACTAGTTTTCTTTAAGAGCTTTCACATACTCCTAGTTCTAGTGCATCATTTGTATGGCAATCCCTACTCATTCACGTTGATATCTATTGATGAGCATCTCCATAGCTCATTGATATGCCTAGTCAATGTGACCATCTTCTCCTTGTTTGTCTTGCAACCTCCACCACACTCCACACCACTTATAGTGCTAAAACCATGGCTCACGCTCATGTATTGCGTGAGAGTTGAAAAGGTTTGAGAAAGTAAAGGTGTGAAACAATTACTTGGACAATACCGGGGTTGTGCAAGATTTAAATTCGTTGTGCAATGATGATAGAGCATAGCCAGACTATATGCTTTTGTAGGGATAACTTTCTTTTGGCCTTGTTATTTTGAAGGTTCATGATTACCTTGCTAGTTTGCTTGAATTATTATTGTTTCCACGTCAATAGAAAACTATTGTTTTGAATCTAATGGATCTGAACATTCACGCACATAAGAGGAGTTACAAAGGATATCTATGCTAGGTAGCATGAAAGCATCAAAAATTCATTCTTTATCACTTCCCTACTCGAGGATGAGCAGGAGTTAAGCTTGGGGATGCTTGATACGTCTCAAACATATCTATAATTTTTGATGGTTCCATGCTATTATCTTGTCAACTTTGGATGTTTTATATGCATGAATATGCTATTTTATATCTTTTTGGGACTAACCTATTAACTCAGTGCCAAGTGCCAGTTTCTGTTTTTCCGTGTTTTTGGCCCATTTTCAGACGGAGTCCAAATGGAATGAAACTTTACGATGATTTTTTTGGACCAAAAGAGACCCCCGAAGCTTTGGAAGAAGTCCAGAAGAGCTACGAGGGAGTCACAAGCCCTGCCGCCGCCACCACCCCCCTAGGTGGTGGCGACCAGCCTTGTGACCTCCTCGTGGGCCCAACCAACGTAATTCCACCGCCATAAATTCCTATAAATTCAGAAACCCCCAGAAAGAAACCTAGATCGGGAGTTCCGCCGCTGCAAGCCTCTGTAGCCACCAAAAACCAATCTCGAGCCCGTTCCGGCACCCTGCCGGAGGGGGAATCCATCTCCGGTGGCCATCTTCATCATCCCGACGATCTCCATGACGAGGAGGGAGTAGTTCTCCCTCGGGGCTAAGGGTATGTACCAGTAGCTATGTGTTTGATCTCTCTCTCTCGTGTTCTTGAGGTGTCTTGATCTCGATGTACCATGGGCTTTGCTACTATAGTTGGATCTTATGATGTTCTTCCCCCTCTCATTCTTGTAATGAATTGAGTTTCCCCTTTGAAGTTATCTTATCGGGTTGAGTCTTTGAGAACACTTGATGTATGTCTTGCACGTGTCTATCTGCTGTGATCAACTTGCGGGTTTGTGACAATTGGGAACCTATGCATATGGGTTGGCACACGTGGATTCATGTGAGTACTTGATGTATGTTTTGGTGATCAACTTGCGGGTTCGTGACATTGGAAACCTATGCACAGGGGTTGGCACACGTTTTGACTCTCTGGTAGAAACTTTGGGGCACTCTTTGAAGTTCTATGTGTTGGTTGAATAGATGATCCTGAGATTATGTGATGCATATCTTATAATCATGCCCACGGATACTTGAGGTGACAATGGAGTATCTAGGTGACATTAGGGTCTTGGTTGATATGTATGTTAAGGTGTTATTCTAGTACGAACTCTATGATGGATCGAACGGAAAGAATAGCTTCGTGTTATTTTACTACGGACTCTTGAATAGATCGGTCAGAAAGAATAACTTTGTGGTGGTTTCGTACCCGACAATAATCTCTTCGTTTGTTCCCCGCTATTAGTGACTTTGGAGTGACTCTTTGTTGCATTTTGAGGGCTAGTTATATGATCCAATTATGTTATCATTGTTGAGAGAACTTTACTAGTGAAAGTATGAACCCTAGGCCTTGTTTCCACGCATTGCAATACCGTTCGTGCTCACTTTTACCATTTGTTACCTTGCTGTTTTTGTAATTTCAGATTACAAAAACCTATATCTACCATCCATATTGCACTTGTATCACCATCTCTTCGCCGAACTAATGCACCTATACAACTTACCATTGTATTAGGTGTTGGGGACACAAGAGACTCTTTGTTATTTGGTTGCAGGGTTGTTTGAGAGAGACCATCTTCATCCTTCGCCTCCCATGGATTGATAAACCTTAGGTCACCCACTTGAGGGAAAATTGCTACTGTCCTACAACCCTCTGCACTTGGAGGCCCAACAACGTCTACAAGGAGAAGGTTGCGTAGTAGACATCAATATCCAGCCCCATCATCATTAGGTTTGACACAAGAAAACAAAGATTCAATGGGAGTCACACCAAGCACTTTAAGATCTTCGTGATTCTTATCACGAGAACACGCCTTTTTAAGCCATTCATGTCTAGCACGAATTTGGGTGGTTCTTTCTTTGCTCTCACTCATGGAAACATAGATAACTTTCAAAGTTTCATCCATATTGATCTTGGGAGGAGCACATCTAACTTTCAAAGCATCAATATCACTAGACATTCTATCAACGTTCTTAGCCAAATCATCAATTTTGAGTAGTTTTTCCTCTATGGACGCATTAATTTTTTTTTGCGAGTTGATAAACTCATTGATATTACTCTCTAGATCAGGGGGTAATCTATTGTAATTTCCATGAGTGTTGTTGTAGGAGTTGCCAAAGTTATTAGAGGAGTTACTAGGAAAAGGCCTAGGAACATAGTTTTCTCTAAAAGCATTGTTGTTGCCAAAATTATTCCTACCAATAAAATTAACGTCCAGGCTAGCGTTGCTACTCTCAATCAAGGATGACAAGAGCATATCATTAGGATCTAAAGGAGCACTACTACTAGCAACCAAATTCATTAACTCATCCATCTTAGCACTCAACGAGTTAATTTCTTCTATAGCGTGTACCTTCTTACTAGTAGGTGACCTTTGAGTTTGCCACTGAGAGTAGTTCGTCATGATATTGTCTAGGAGTTTTGTGGCTTCTCCTAACGTGATTTCCATGAACGTTCCACCTGAGGTGGAGTCCAAGATATTTCTAGAAGCAAAATTCAAGCCAGCGTAGAAGATTTGTATAATCATCCAAAGACTCAAGCCATGAGCGGGACAATTTCTAATCATCAATTTCATTCTCTCCCAATATTGTGCAACATGTTCATGATCAATTTGCTTAAAATTCATGATATCATTACGGAGAGAGATAATCTTTGCAGGCGGAAAATACTTGGATATATAAGCATCTTTGCACTTATCCCAAGAATCGATACTATTTTTGCGCAAAGACGAAAACCAAGTTTTTGGTCGATCTCGCAACAAGAAAGGAAAAAGCTTCAATTTAATCACATCATTATCCACATCTTTCTTATTTTGCATATCGCAAAGCTCAATGAAGGTATTGAGATGGGATGCGACATCTTCACTAGGAAGGCCGGAAAATTGCTCTTTCATAACAAGATTCAGCAAAGCGGCATTGATTTCATATGACTCTGCACTAGTGGCGGGAGCAATCGGAGTACTAATAAAATCATTATTATTAGTATTCGAGAAGTCACAAAGTTTGGTGTTTTCTGTCATGGTGACTTCAGCAAGCAGGCAAGCAGACAGGCGAACAAAGAGCAAGCGAGAGAAAAGGGCAAACGAAAAAGGCAAACGAAAAAGGCAAATTGGTGGAGTGGGGGAGAGGAAAACGAGAGGCAAAAAAGGTAAATGCAAGAGAATAGTTTGCGACACTTACTTGGATGAGTTCTTCACTTGATCCTCCCCGGCAACGGCACCAGAAATTGGCACGTTGACGGGAAGCTATTCTTGACTTGATTCTCCCCGGCAACAGCGCCAGAAATTCTTCTGCTACGGCGACAGATATCTTTTGTCGTCTCTTGAGCTTGCGTTGGTTTTTCCATTGAAGAGGAAAGGGCTATGCAACACAGGAGCAGTAAGTATTTCCCTTAGTTTGAGAACCAAGGTATCAATCCAGTAGGATAATCTCGTCAAGTCCAGAGTACCTGCACAGACACAAAAGAGCTTGCACCCAACGCTATAAAGGGGCTGTCAATCCCTTCAAGATTGATTGCAAAGTGAGATCTGAAGGCGGAAAGTGCAACGAAGAAAAATAGTAAGGCTGAAAATATAATGTGGAGTAGACCCCGGGGCCATAGTGTTCACTAGAAGCTTCTCTCAAAATAGCAAGTAATACGATGGGTGAACAAATTACTGTCGAGCAATTGATAGAACCGCGCAAAGTCATGACGATATCTAAGGCAATGATCATACATATAGGCATCACGTCCGAGACAAGTAGACCAATACTTTCAGCATCTACTACTATTACTCCACACATTGACCGCTATCCAGCATGCATCTAGTGTATTGAGTTCATGACGAACAGAGTAACGCCTTAAGCAAGATGACATGATGTAGAGGGATAATCTCAAACCAATGATGAAAACCCGATCTTTTTACCCTTGATGGCAACAACACGATACGTGCCTCACTACCCCTTCTGTCACTGGGTGAGGTCACCGCACGGTATGAACCCAAAACCAAGCACTTCTCCCATTGCAAGAATCATAGATCTAGTTGGCCAAACAAAACCCACAACTCGAAGAGAATTACAAGGATATGAAATCATGCATATAAGAGATTAGAAGAAACTCAAATAAGGTTCATGGATAATCTGATCATAAATCCACAATTCATCGGAACTCGAAAAACACACCACAAAAGAATATTACATCGGATAGATCTCCATGAATATCATGGAGAATTTTGTATTGAAGATCCAAGGGAGAGAAGAAGCCATCTAGCTACTAGCTATGGACCCGTAGTTCTATGGTGAACTACTCACGCATCATCGGAGAGGTCATGGTGTTGATGAAGAAGCCCTCCGTATCCAAATCCCCCCTCCGGCTGGGCACCGGAACGTGCCCCAGATGGGATCTTGCGGAGACAGAAGCTTGCGGCGGCGGAAAAGTACGTTCGATGATCTCGTGATTTTTCTGGGATTTTAGGGAATATATAGGCGAAAAACCTAGGCCACGGGAGCCACGGGGAGCTCACAAGCCTGCTAGGCCCGCCCCCCTAGGCTAGGCCTGGTGGGCTTGTGACCTCCTCCGAGGTCTCCTGCCTTGGTTCTCAAGGCTCCCGCATGTCTTCTGTTATGGAAAAAATCATTCCACAGATTTTATTCCGTTTGGACTCCGTTTAAAATTCTCCTCTGAAAAGGGTCAAAAACACGGAAAAAACAGGAACTGGCACTTGGCACTGAGTTAATAAGTTAGTCCCCAAAAAGATATAAAAGGCATTCAAAACGTCCAAAGTTTGACAAGATAATAGCATGAAACCATCAAAAATTCTAGATACGTTGGAGACGTATCAATGCTCCTTGTTGATTTCTACTTTTGCAGTTTCAAACATTGCGAATTGCTCAAGGATCATCATATCTATCCTTGATATGTTATAGTTCATCATGAAGCTCTAGCAGCTTAGTGGCAGTGACTTTGGAGAACCATCACTATCTCATCTGGAAGATTAACTCCCGCTTGATTCAAGCGATTATTGTACTCAGACAATCTCAGAAGATGCTCAACGATTGAGATTTTCTCCTTTACTTTGTAGACAAAGAATCTTGCCGGAGGTCTCATACCTCTCAACAAGGGCACGAGCATGAAATATCAATTTCATCTCTTAGAACATCTCTTATGTTCCGTGACGTTTCAAAACGTCTTCGGCGCCTTGCTTCTAAGCCATTAATTATTACACACTGAAATATCACGTAGTCATCAAAAACGTGTATGTAAGATGTTCGCAACATCCACAGACGATGCTTGAGGTGCAGCACACAGAGTGGTGCATTAAGGACATAAGCCTTCTGCGCAGCAATGAGGACAATCCTCAGATTTACGGACTCAGTCCGCAAAGTTGCTACTATCATCTTTCAACTAAATTTTCTCTAGGAACATATAAAAAACTGTAGAGCTATGGCGCAACCTACATCATAATTCGCAAAGACCTTTTGACTATGTTCATGATAATTAGAGTTTAACTAATCAAATTACTTAATAAACTCCCACTCAAAAAGTACATCCCTCTAGTCATTTGAGTGGTACATGATCCAAATCCACTAACTCAAGTCCGATCATCACGTGATTTGAGTATAGCTTTAGTGGTAAGCATCTCTATGCTAATCATATCAACTATATGATTCATGCTCGACCTTTGGGTCTCTTGTGTTCTGAGGCCATGTCTGCACATGCTAGGCTCGTCAAGTTTTACCCGAGTATTTACGCGTGTGCAACTGTTTTGCACCCGTTGTATGTGAACGTTGAGTTTATCACACGCGATCATCACGTGGTGTCTCGAAACGACGAACTGTCGCAACGGTGCATAGTCGGGGAGAACACAATTTCATCTTGAAATTTTAGTGAGAGAGCACCTTATAATGCTACCGTCGTTCTAAGCAAAATAAGGTGCATAAAAGGATTAACATCACATGCAATTCATAAGTGACATGATATGGCCATCATCTTGTGTTTCTTGATCTTCATCACCAAAGCACCGGCATGATCTTCTTGTCACCGGCGCCACACCATGATCTCCATCATCGTGCCACCATCGAGGTTGTCGTGCTATCTATGCTATTACTACTAAAGCTACGACCTAGCAATATAGTACATCTGCAAACACAAACGTTAGTTTAAAGACAACCCTATGGCTCCTGCCGGTTCCCGTAGCATCGACGTGCAAGTCAATATTAACTATTACAACATGATCATCTCATACATCCAATATATCACATCATGTCATTGGCGATATCATATCACAAGCATACCCTGAAAAAACACGTTAGACGTCCTCTAATTTGTTGTTGCATGTTTTACGTGGCTGCTATGGGTATCTGGTATGATCACATCTTACTTATGCGAAAACCACAACGGAGATGTGCAAATTGCTATTTAACCTCTCTCCAAGGACCGCCTCGGTCAAAACCAATTCAACTAAAGTTGAAGAAACAAGGACCCGTGATACGTCTCAAACGTATCTATACTTTTTGATGGTTTCATGCTGTTATCTTGTCATCTTTCGATGTTTTATGTACCTTTTATATCTTCTTTGGGACTAACTTATTAATTCAGTGCCAAGTGCCAGTTCCTGTTTTTTCTGTGTTTTTGGCTCTTTTCAGATCTGATTTTGGAACAGAGTCCAAACGGAATAATATCCCCGAAATAAATTTTTCCCGAACGGAAGAAGATCAAGGGGCTTGAGGGCCAAGCCAGGAGAGCTACAGGGGGCCCACAAGCCATGTAGCCACCACCAGGGGCAGCGGCTAGCAGGCTTGTGGCCTCCCTGGCGCCCCCTGGCCTAGCTCCTTCGCCTATATATTCCCTAAAATACAGAAAACAAATCAAGGAATCCACGAAAACACTTTTTCGCCGTCGCAAGCTTCCATTTCCGTGAGATCTCATCTAGAGACCCTTCCCGGTGCCCTGCCGGAGGGGACTTTGGAGTTGGAGGGCTTCTACATCAACATCATCGCCCCTCCAATGACTCGTGACTAGTTCACTTCAGACCTACGGGTTCGTAGTTAGTAGCTAGATGGATTCTTCTCTCTCTTGGATCTTCAATACAAAGTTCTCCATGATCTTCATGGAGATCTATCCGATGTAATCCTCTTTGGCGGTGTGTTTGTCGAGATCCGATGAATTGTGGATTTGTGATACTCCTTCACTGGATCGATACCTTGGTTCTCAAAACCGAGGGAAATACTTACCACCGTTGTGCTACATCACCCTTTCCGCTTCGAGGGAAAACCAACGCAAGGCTCCAAGGCCACAGGGGAATCCTTTGCATATTTTCCTAGGAAGTCCCTTAAGGCGTAGCCGTAGCAGAAAAATTCCTGGTGCCGTTGCCGAGGAGTATCAAGACAAGAATAGTCTCCCGTCAGCACGTATTTCTGGCGCCGTTGGAAGGTCTTTTGTTGCAGCAGCAACCCGCCAGTCATCTTTATGCAACGAGGTTGCATGTCAATTGATGAAACCAGTCTCTTGTAATCGTACGAAAACCTATCATGGTGATGTTCATCTACGAGAGGAGATTAGATCCACATACCCTTGTAGATCGCTCAACGGGAAGCGTTTAAGAAACGCGGTTGATGTAGTGGTATGTCTTCACGATTCGTCCCTCGAACCGTCCCACGATCTGTCCCACGAACCGTCTCGCGATCAGTCCCACGACCCGTCTCGATCTAGCGCCGAACGGACGGCACCTCCGCGTTCAGCACACATACAACTCGATGACGATCTCGGCCTTCTTGATCCAACAAGAGATACGAAGAAGTAGATGAGTTCTCCGGTAGCGTGACGACGCGCCGGTGTTGGTGATGATTGATAACCCACAAGTGTAGGGGATCGCAACAGTTTTCGATGGTAGAGTATTCAACCCAAATTTATTGATTCGCCACAAGGGGAAGCGAAAGAATATTCTCAAGTATTAGCAGCTGAGTTTGTCAGATTCAACCACACCTGAAAGATTAGTGTCTGCAAGCAAAGTATCGGTAGCAAAGTAGTATGGTAGCAACGGTGTCAGAAAAAACCTATTGACGACAGACTATTCCTAACTGTTGTATCAATGGCGCCAGTAAATTGCACGTGGACGGAGAACTATTCTTCCCCGGCAATAATGTCGAAAAGGGGGTCTTGCAACAAGTAACAGCAAAGTAGCAAGGAACAGCAATAACAGCAGTAGCGACAGCAGTAGCAGCAAAGTGGATCAATCCCTTTTGTAGCAAGGGACAAGCCTGCACAAAGTAACATAGCAAGGACCAGTAGTAAAAGACTCGTTGGCAGTGGATCGGTGATGGATGAGTATGACGGATGTGATTCATCATGTAACAGCTATAACATCGAGAGATATGTAACTAGCTCCAGTTCGTCAATCTAATGTAGGCATGTATTCCGTATGTAGTCATACGTGCTTAGGGAAAAGAACTTGCATGCCATCTAATGTCCATACCTCCCGTGGCAGCGGGGTCCTAATGGAAATTACGGGATATTAAGGTTCTCCTTTTAATAAATAACCGGACCAATGCATTAACACTTGGTGAATACATGAACTCCTCATACTATGGTCATCTCCGGGAGTGGTTCCGGCTATTGTCACTCCGGGGTTGCCGGGTCATAACACATAGTAGGTGACAACAACTTGCAAGATAGCATCTAAAACACACATATATTGGCGGCAACATAATAGGTTCATATCTGAAATCATGGCACTCGGGCCCTAATGACAAGCATTAAGCATGGCAAAGTAGTAGCAACATCAATCTCAGAACATAGTGGATACTAGGGATCAATCCCCGTCAAAACGAACTCGATTACATGATAGATCTCATCCAACTCATCACCGTCCAGCAAGCCTATGATGAGATTACTCACGAACGATGAAGAGCATCATGGAATTGTTGATGGAGGAAGGTTGACGATGACGATGGCGACGATCGCCCCTCTCCGGAGCCCAAAACGGACACCAGATCTGCTCTCCAGATGAAGAACACCGGGTGGCGGTGCCTCCGTATCGTAAAACGCGATGAATCCTTCTTTGATTTTTTTCCGGGCGAGACGGAAGATATAAAGCTGAGTTTGGAGGCGGTGGCGCCACATGGGCCCCACAAGCCCTCACGGCGCGGCTAGGGGGGTTGACCGCGGCCCAGGGGCTTGTGGCCCACTGGCACACCTCCTCCGGTGGATCTTTGCGCAGGTATTTTTCATTTATTCCAGAAAAATTCTCCGTAAATTTTCAGGACATTCCGAGAACTTTTATTTCTGCACAAAAACAACACCATGGCAATTTTGCTGAAAACAGCGTTAGTCCGGGTTAGTTCCATTCAAATCATGCAAATTAGAGTCCAAAACAAGGGCAAAAGAGTTCGGAAAAGTAGATACGACGGAGACGTATCAACTCCCCCACGCTTAAAGCCTTTCTTGTCCTCAAGCAATTCAGTTGACAAACTGAAAGAGACAAAAGAAAAACTTTGACGAACTCTGTTTGATCTTGTTGTTGCAACTATGTCTAACTCATAACCAGAATTTCAGCAAGATCACAAGCAAACCACATAAGCAAATGACATCTAGGTCTCACGGTAAACTCATACCAATGGCATAATCAACTAGCGAGCAAATAATAATAAGCCTCAAACGTCAACACTTCAATCAAAACAACATGAAGCAGTACGAACAGATGGTATCTCGCTAGCTCTTTCTGAGACCGCAAAACATAAATGCAGAACACCTTCAAAGACCAAGGGATGACTAAACATTGTAATTCAAGGCAAAGAAGATCCAGTCACAGTCATACTCAACACAGTTAAAAGCAAAGCATAAAAAAGACAGAGGTGCTCTCTAATTGGTGCTTTTGTAAGAGGAGGATGACTCAACAGGAACATAAATAGACAGGCCCTTCGCAGAGGGAAGCATTGATTTGCAGAGGTGCTAGAGCTCAAGCTTTGAAAACAGAGATAATAATTTTGGGTGGCATGCTTTCATTGTCAACGCAATGACTAAGCGTTCTCAACATCTTGCACGCTACACATACTATAGGCGGTTCCCAAACAGAAAAGTAAAGTTTTGACTCCCCCACCACCAATAAATCACACTCCATGGCTAGCCGAATCCTCGGGTACCGTCCATACCAACATCAATCCTCGGGGAGATTTGTTTGCAATTATCTTTTTGATTTGAGCATGGAACTGGGAATTCCAATTACCGGCCCCTTTCTCGTGAATGATAGTGAATAAACACATATCGAGGATAACACGCCTAGCATGGAAGATACCAATAGCCCCCTGTCACCACATGAGCGGGTCGGGCATGCAAAACAGATTATTTCTTGAAGGTTTAGAGAGTGGCAGATGCAAATTTACTTGGAACGGCAGGTAGATACCGCACATAGGTAGGTATGGTGGACTCATATTGAACAACTTTGGGTTTATGGAAGTGGATGCACAAGCAGTATTCTCGCTTAGTACAAGTGAAGGCTAGCAAAAGACTGGGAAGTGACCAACTAGAGAGCGACAACAGTCATCAAAATGCATTGAGATTAACTAACATTGAGTGCAAGCATGAGTAGGACATAAATCAAAATGAACATGAATATCATAGAGGCTATGTTGATTTTGTTTCAACTACATGCGTGAACATGCGCCAAGTCAAGCCACTTGAAACATTCAAAGGAGGATACCATCCTATCATACTAGATCATAGTCATCTCAACATTCATGTGGGCAACCAAGACAAACCATTATAAGCTCCTAGCTAAGTAAGCATGGCATAAGAAACTATGATCTCTAAGTTGTCATCGCAAACATGTTTTTCTCACAATAAAGCTGAACTAGGAACAGTGAGCTAGTCATATTTACAAAAACAAAATAGATCAAGTTCATACGAGCTTTTCCAGGCTGAGTCACTTCATCATATATCGTCATTATTGCCTTTCACTTGCACGACCGAATGATGTGAACAATAATAAGAGTGCTTGTGCATTGGACTAAAGCTGGAATCTGCAGGCAAACACAAAGGAGAAGACAAAGTAATATGGCTATTTGAAAGCTAAACAGGTATGCATGCAAGAGCCACTAAACATTGTAACCAATATCTTCTACCTTGACCCAAAGAAAAAGAAAACTATTTTCACGGGAAAGCTCCCAACAAGCAAAAAGAAGAAAAAGAAAATCTTTTTGGTTTTTCTCAAACTAGACACACACACGAAAAGAAAACGAGAAAAACAAAATAAACTAGCATGGATGATAAAGTGGCAAAGTGTGAACACCGGCTAACAAAGTAAAAGCATAAGCAAGAATGTAAAGTCGGTGAAAACACGTACTCCCCCAAGCTTAGGCCTTTGGCCTAAGTTGGTCTACTCCCAAGGATGGGCCTGGCGAAACCCAAAATCATAATGGGGGTTATACGGGAGCACTGCAGCCACTGCGTGAATAGCTGCCTCAAGGAGACGAGCAGCCTTTGACTCCCTCTCATACTCCTCTGGTTATGTAATATCTCCGTTTTACCTGAAAGTCAAAGAAGGCAGGAGCAGGAAGGGTAATATGGAAACACGCTGCCGGTTAAGTATCAGACGGTATAAGAGGGATTCATCATCCCTCTCAATGAACTGGTATCGTGTCAAAGCGACGCGGTCAAGGAAAGTTGGAGCGGGGGATCTCCTTCGCGGATGGGTACTCCAAGAAAATTTGCGATGCGAGTGGCATAGATCCCACCAAAGGAATCCCCTTCATTAGCATTCTTATTCAGCCTCCTTGCTATTATAGCTCCCATGTTCAAGCTTTTGTCACCCGTCACTGCGCTCTTAAGGATAATAAGGTCGGGTGCGCAGAGGTGACAATGCTCAATCCTGCCATTAAGGCATCTGCCTATGAAGAGGGCAAAGTAATGCAAGGCAGGAAAATGAATACTCCCCATGGTAGCTTGCGTAATGTCTCTAGTTTCCCCAACAGTAATACACGAGCAAAAATCTCTAACTGAAGATTTAGGAGGATCATTGAGGCTACCCCAAATAGGTATTTTGCAAATTCTATTAAAATCCTCTAAATCCATGGTATACGATTTATCATAGAGATCAAACAGTACTGATGTATCATGGCCAGCTGAAAATTTGAATCTACGAACAAAAGAGGCAGTGAGAGAATCATACTGTTCACATTTATCGGAGATGAATTCTTCGAGTCCGACATTGTGAACAAGTGCATCAAACTCATCTTTGAAACCTGCCTCAATCATAAATTCATCAGAAGGCCATTCACATGGTTGTACCTGCACGTCCCTTGGTTGGTAAGGATCGGGCTCCCGAATCGCAAGACGGGGACCTCTCTTGCTTGAGGAACCACCATGAAAGCTTCTCCTGAACATCTTCCTTTTTCTGAAATTTTCAATGACCCAAAGGAAAAGTGAACAAGGCTCAACTAAACTAGTAGCAACTACGCCCACAAGTGCCTAGAGGCCATATTACGCATCAGAACTACTTGGGACCAGCTAAAATCAGCATTTAAAGCTCAAGAAGAGGGTCACCAAGGTAGCAAAAATACGCGAAGTATAAGGCACTAGAGCAAAAACTAGTTGGACCAATGGAGGAGTCACTTACCAAGGAGAAATTTCCCCAAAACAGTTCGGAGAGTGATTTGAGCAAAGAGATCGAAAATCCCAACAAGAGGAGCAAGAACACGGGTTTGAGCTGCGAAATGATTTTTTCTAGAGGTAGGAGAACCAGATGAGAGCAAGAATGAGTGGAGGGGGGGGTGCCTGTGGGCCCCACAAGCCTGGGTGGCGCGACCAGGGGGGTGCCCACGCCCCAAGGGCTTGTGGCCCACTCGTGCAGCCCCCAGACAAGCTCTTTGTCTCACAATTTTTCAAAAATTCCAGAAAAAATCATACTTGATTTTCACGACGTTCGGAGAACTTTTATTTTTGGGGTACTTTTCTACCGGACGCTAAAACAGAAAACAGGGAAAACTAAACTAAATCTATCATTTTTCTTCTAAGCAACCTAAAGTGAAAGCTTGGAACACAGGTTTGTAATTCCTCGATTTATCCATCTCATGGTCATCGAAAGAAATCCGTCAATGGGGTTGATCAAATCCCCTCGACAAACCTTTTCAAATCGCAAAAGAAGACGAAGAATTTTCAAATAGTCACTAGGTCACTGATGGGGTTATAATCCTAGGGTAGGGTCATAGGCCTGCCCTAAAGGTCCAACCCAAGGACTACCCCTCACAAGGGACAAGGCCCTTAGTCAGTTCCGACTGAACTAAGGAGTTCCATTCATCCAGTCGGTAACAGATCCTCGACCGTCTAGTCGGAGATTAGCATTCGGAGTTTACCAAACTAACCGACTGGATTCCACTCTGCGCATCGTAACCCCCCTGGAGGGAAACGGTCATACGTTTCCATATGCCTTAATTAGCATTTAGGACGTACGTTACCTGTAACGTAGACATTTATTCGCCACTACTCCACCCCTGTGCACACAACCGTTGTGGAGGGCAGCGCACTCTATATAAGCCACCCTCCCCTTCTGGTGCAGGGGTTAGCAATTCACTGTATTCGATATTCCACTCGACAACAAGCTCCCTGAGCACTGAGACGTAGGGCTATTACCTCCACCATAGAGGGGCCTGAACTCATACAACCTCGCCGTAGCTAAGGCTCTGCCCATTCCTTTCGTACCCTACTCATCTACTCTCAGACTTATACCCACGACAGTTGGCGCCCGCCGTGGGGCAGGCGTCTAAGCGACTTCCGGCGAGTTTGCGACTATATCACTTCGTCATGTCGTCCGGTGGAGATTCGAGCATGGGTCACGAGATCCTCTTCGGCGCTCTCTCCTTCATCGTCGACGATTCGGCATGGCTTCGGGACGCCCCTCTCGACGTCGAGGCGCTTCCCCGTCGCGGGGCTACGCACTTCCATGCCGGCGCTCGCGACATTCTTCTTCTCCAGCGGTCGGCTCAGGTGTCGACCTACACCGCCGTCACGCGCTGCAACACGCCCAGCGTTGGGTGCAACACGCCCAGGCGCGCCAGTACGTGTCTTCACAAGTGGCGGTTCTAGAGTCAGTTGTGGTTGCCCCGCCGTCCCAGCGCTCGGGCTCGGTTCCGACTGAGTTTCCTTTCGAGTATGCGGGTCGCGGGCCTGCATCAGAAGTACACATGGCCAATTCCCATGAAGATCCCCGTCAAGCTGGCCGGAACAAGCACGAGATCGGCGAAACGTCCGGCGCATGTCGTCCGCCTCGCCGTTCTGCCAGTCGGCACACTCGGCGGAGCAACGTGGAGCTGTTCCGCACACCCCTCCTCAACTTGGACGCGGCTGCCAAGATAGCCGATTCCCTTAAGCCGACTGATTCACAGGCTAGCAGGGGAATCGAGCAAATCCACGCCCTGTTGCACACGGCGCAGCAGCAAAATTCGGCGGTCTCCCAGTCGCACAGCAGGATCTACAATAGTTCTGTTCATGCGAATACGCATCGGTCAGTTCATAGCCCTAGTTCTCATCAGCGACACAGAGGAGGCAGTCGTTCCATAAATCCCGAAGATCGTCGCCGTTCACGCACCCCTCTGCGGGGTGGGCCCTACGGGCCCCGACATCATGATGATCAGCGTTCAGTCGGCAGCATTTACGACCCAAGGCCCGACGCGAGAGGGCACATCTCCCAGCGGAGGGTCGACAGGGGCCGAGCCCACTGCGATGGTTACGATATTGACCGTCCGAGTGGAAGCAGGGCCATCGTTTCTGGTCCCGAGTGTTTCAGTCGAGCCATCCGTTCGGCTGACATCCCTCCCAACTTCTGATTGGCGACGGGAATTAGCAAGTTTACACGAGAGTCCAAGCCAGAAACGTGGCTGGATGATTACCGAGTAGCAGTCCAGATCGGAGGAGGAGACGACCATGTCGCCATGAAGCACCTCCCCCTGATGCTCGACGACTCGGCGCGAGCGTGGCTGAACCAGTTGCCCCCCTCAAGCATCTACAGCTGGGCAGATCTGGCCCGAGTGTTCATCAGGACCTTCGAAGGGACGTGCAAGCGCCCTGCTAGCCTCGTGGAGCTCCAGCACTGCGTCCAGAAGCAGAATGAGCCCCTGCGTGATTTCATTCAGCGCTGGACAACTCTCTGCCACACGGTGGAGAACATCACGGAGCATCAAGCAGTGTGCGCCTTCAAGGCAGGCGTGCGGTACAAGGATCTGTACGTGAAGTTCGGCCGAACAGGCGACATCTCCATGAGCAAGATGATGGAGATAGCAACACGCTATGCAAATGGCGAAGAAGAGGACCGCATCCGAAGCGGCAAGCACAAAACAGTCGCCGATGGAGATGGGGGCAACACTCGGAAGCAGAAGCAGAAAGCTCCGTCTACTCCGTAGGCAGAAGCTGCAGCCGTAACCAATGCCAAGTTCAAGGGCAAAGGGAAGGCTCAGTTCACCCCAAAGAAGAAACAGTTCAATAACCCCATCGTGGATCAGCCATGTCTGGTTCATACGAAGATGGATGAAGAGGGCAACCCCATATATGCGAAGCATACCACTCGACAGTGTCGCCTCCTGACCCAAGGGTTCAGCGAAGGGCAACCGAGTGAGAAGGACAATGAACAGGATGAGGAGGATAAGGAGGATCCGTTCCCCCAAGTCCATGCAACACTGATGATTTTCGCTGACGTTGAGAGCAAGAGTCGACTGAAGCTGGTGAACAGGGAGGTGAACATGGCCACCCCTACCAACCCCAAGTTCCTCAAATGGTCCCAGACTGCGATCACCTTTGACCAGTCAGATCATCCAGCACACGTACCCACCCCAGGGAGACAGGCTCTGGTCATCGACCCAATGGTGGAAGGAGTCCGACTGCGCAAAGTCCTCATGGACGGTGGCAGTGGCTTGAACATCATGTATGCCAACACTCTCAAGGGGATGGGCATTCCGATGTCCAAACTCAGCGAGAGCAGCATGCAGTTCCATGGAGTCGTCCCTGGACGAAAGGCCAAGTCACTCGGCCACATCGCGTTGGACGTCGTTTTCGGCTCCGACAAGAACTTCTGCAAGGAAAAGCTGACGTTCGAAGTGGTCGACTTCCAGAGCGCTTACCACGCGATTCTGGGCCACCCAACGTATGCACGTTTCATGGCCCGTCCATGTTACGTATACCTGAAGCTGAAGATGCCGGGCCCGAAGGGCGTGATTACCATCACATGGAATCGGCAGCGGGCCGAAGAGTGTCTGGAGCAGGGATCAAGAATCGCCGACCAACAGATGGCCGTCCTCAAGCTTGACGAGTACAAGAAAACAGTCGACCCCGCAGACTTGATGCGTTTGAAGAAGCCAGCTTCGGATTCTGCATTCCAGTCGGCGGGAGAGACGAAGAAGGTCAGCATCCACCCGATGGACGCCACTGCTGCCCCGACGAACATCTCCACCACCCTCGATCCTAAATAGGAAGCCGAGCTCACCCAATTCCTCCATGAGAATTGGGACATCTTCGCATGGAAACCCTCTGACATGCCAGGTGTACCCAGGGAGTTGGCTGAGCACCGACTGCATGTGGATCCCACCGCTCGGCCTGTCCGAGAACGCCTGTGTCGTCCGCCGCGCATAAGAGGAAGGCAATCGGAGAAGAGGTGGCCAAGCTGTTGGCAGCCAACTTCATTCGCGAGGTTCACCACTCCGAGTGGCTCGCCAATGTTGTCATAGTGCCCAAGAAGGACATGTCACTCCGAATGTGCATCGACTTCAAGCACCTCAATAAGGTCTGCCCGAAAGACCATTTTCCGCTCCCCCGCATCGATCAAATCATCGATTCGACTGCCGGTTGCGAGCATCTCTCATTTCTTGATGCCTATTCGGGCTATCATCAGATCCGTCTGTATGGCCCCGATGAATTAAAAACAGCCTTCATCACCCCATTCGGGTGCTTCTGCTACATCACTATGCCATTCGGTTTGAAGAATGTAGGAGCTACCTTTATGCGCATGATCCAAAAATGCCTCCTCGACCAGATCGGTCGGAATGTGGAGGCATATATGGATGATATCGTAGTCAAGTCACGCAAAGGTGCCGACCTGCTGACTGACTTGGCAGAAACGTTCACCAACCTTCGTAGGTACGATATCAAGCTTAACCCCGCCAAATGTTCATTCGGTGTTCCCAGCGGGAAGTTACTCGGTTTCTTTGTTTCCGAACGAGGGATCGATGTCAACCCCGAAAAGATCGGGACCATCGTCCGAATGGAGAGGCCGGTCAGAATACACGATGTTCAACGTCTCACAGGTTGCCTAGCGGCTTTGAGCAGGTTCATCAGTCGACTCGGCGAGAAAGCACTTCCTCTGTACCGACTCATGAAGAAATCAGATACTTTCGAGTGGACAGATGAAGCCCAAGTCGCATTCGACGACCTCAAAGTCCTACTTTCCACCCAGCCGGTTCTTACTGCTCCGCTCAGTAAAGAGCCCCTTCTTCTGTATATCGCGGCTACAAATCAAGTCGCCAGCACTGTTCTTACAGTCGAACGAGAAGAAGAAGGCAAAGCATATCCGAAGTCCTGACTCCTTCCAAGCAGAGGTATCCCCACTATCAAAAACTCATCTATGGGATTTACATGACTGCGAAGAAGGAAGCCCATTATTTCCAAGACCACTCGGTGTCTGTCGTTTCTGATGCTCCGTTGTCGGAGATCCTCCACAATCGAGACGCATCAGGCCGAGTGGCGAAGTGGGAAATGGAGATGTTGTACTGCGATATCAAGTTCGAGGCCAAGAAAGCTATTAAGTCTCAAGCTCTGGCTGACTTTATAGCAGAATGGGTAGAACAACAGCAACCGACCCACATCTACTCGGCTCATTGGACAATGTTCTTCGATGGGTCCAAGATGTTGAATGGCTTCGGCACTGGTGTTGTGATCGTATCGCCAAAGGGCGACAAACTCAAATATGTGTTGCAGATACACTTTGATTCCTCCAACAATGAGGCAGAGTATGAAGCTCTCCTTTATGGACTGCGTATGGCCATGGCACTCGGCGTCCATCGCCTGATGGTCTATGACGATTCAGACTTGGTGGTTAATCAAGTGATGAAAGAGTGGGACGTCAGGAACCCCACCATGACCACATACTGCAATGCAGTGAAGAAGCTTGAGAAGAAGTTTGAAGGTCTAGAACTCCACCATGTTCCGCGACTGAAGAACCAAGCAGCTGACGAGTTGGCAAAACTCGGATCCACTCGGAGACCAGTCCCGAGTGACGTCTGCCTCGAGCACCTCCACCATCCCTCAGTCAAAGAAGATCCTTTCACAGAGGAACCAACACAACCAAAGAGCTCGTCTGATCCGACTGAAGTCGACGTACCTGCTGTGGTTGATCTGATCATGGAGATTCTTGCTATCATCCTCGATTGGACTGTGTCGATCATTGCATATATCCTAAGGCAAGAATTACCACAAGACGAAGTCCAGGCCCGGCAGATAGTCCGCAGGTCGAAGTCGTTCACTGTCATTGATGGCCAGTTGTACAAGGAAAGCGTTTCAGGCGTTCTTCAACGATGCATCTCCCCAGAGGAGGGACAGTTAATCCTGGAAGATATTCACTCGGGAACCTGCGGTCATCACGCCTCTTCAAGGGCAATCGTCGCCAAAGCGTTCAGAGCTGGTTTCTTTTGGTTGCAGGCAAACGAAATGGCTAAAGATATGGTCGACCGATGTGAGGGCTGTCAGTTCTACTCCAACAAGTCCCACAAGCCAACATCTGCGTTGAAGACAATCCCTCTTGTGTGGCCGTTTGCAGTATGGGGATTAGATACAGTCGGTCCATTCAGTACAGGCCAAGGAGGATACACACATTTGCTGGTGGCAGTCGACAAGTTCACAAAATGGATTGAAGCCAAGCCCATCAAGAAGCTCGATGCCCTAACAGCCATCAAGTTTGTCAGGGACATCATCTCCAGATTCGGTGTACCTCACAGCATAATCACGGACAACGGGACAAACTTTGACTTGGACAGATTCAAAAGTTTCTGTGCAAGCCAAGGTATCCGAGTGGATTTTTCTTCCGTGGCGCATCCTCAATCCAACGGACAAGCAGAGCGGGCGAATGGACTTATTCTGCAAGGTTTGAAGCCCCGACTCCTGCGAGAGGTGGGACATGCCGCTGGTGCATGGGTCACCGAACTACCTTCAGTGCTTTGGGGTCTCCGCACAACCCCGAACAGATCTACAGGGCGATCATCGTTCTTCCTCGTTTACGGAGCAGAAGCAGTCCTTCCGAGTGACTTGCTTCACAATGCTCCATGAGTCGAACTCTTCTCCGAAGCTGAAGCAGAACAAGCAAGGCAAGATGGAGTAGACCTTCTAGAGGAGGAGCGCGAGATGGCGCTGACTCGCTCAACCGTTTATCAACAAGATCTGCGGCGCTTTCACGCACGCCACGTCAGGAGTCGCACGTTCCAAGCAGACGACCTGGTGCTCCTAGTGGATCAGCAAAGACCTCACAAGCTGGCTCCTGCCTGGGAAGGACCCTTCATCATCTCCAAGGTGCTGAACAACGGAGCATACAGACTCTACAACATCGACAGGGAGACAGACGAGCCGCGAGCATGGAACGGAGATCTCGTGAAGCGCTTCTACACATGACCGTCGACTGAAGCGATTTAAAAAGCAAGTATTGATGAAATAATATAAAGCATATTGAGCTTTTTCAGATTCAGAATTCTTCCGCGGTCACACACTCCGGTAAAAAAAAACTTAGCTGCGATCCAGAATCGCCTAAGTACTAACTTTCTCCGAGTGCGCACTAAACGTCGCACTCGGGGGCTTAGCTGCGATCCAGAATCGCCTAAGTACTAACTTTCTCCGAGTGCGCACTAAACGTCGCACTCGGGGGCTTAGCTGCGATCCAGAATCGCCTAAGTACTAACTTTCTCCGAGTGCGCACTAAACGTCGCACTCGGGGGCTTAGCTGTGATCCAGAATCGCCTAAGTACTAACTTTCTCCGAGTGCGCACTAAACGTCGCACTCGGGGGCTTAGCTGTGATCCAGAATCGCCTAAGTACTAACTTTCTCCGAGTGCGCACTAAACGTCGCACTCGGGGGCTTAGCTGCGATCCAGAATCGCCTAAGTACTAACTTTCTCCGAGTGTGCACTAAACGTCACACTCGGGGACTTAGCTGCGATCCAGAATCGCCTAAGTAATACCTTTCTCCGAGCGTGCACTGAACGTCGCACTCGGGGACTTAGCTGCGATCCAGAATCGCCTAAGTAATACCTTTCTCCGAGCATGCACTGAACGTCTCACTCGGGGACTTAGCTGCGATCCAGAATTGCCTAAGTAATACCTTTCTCCGAGCGTGCACTGAACGTCGCACTCGGGGACTTAGCTGCGATCAAGAATCGCCTAAGTAATACCTTTCTCCGAGCATACACTACTCGTCACACTCGGGGACTTAGCTGCGATCCAGAATCGCCTAAGTAATACCTTTCTCCGAGCGTGCACTGAACGTCGCACTCGGAGACTTAGCTGCGATCAAGAATCGCCTAAGTAATAACTTTCTCCGAGCGTACACTACTCGTCGAACTCGGGGGCTTAGCTGCGATCCAGAATCGCCTAAGTACTAACTTTCTCCGAGTGCGCACTAAACGTCGCACTCGGGGGCTTAGCTGTGATCCAGAATCGCCTAAGTACTAACTTTCTCCGAGTGTGCACTAAACGTCACACTCGGGGACTTAGCTGCGATCCAGAATCGCCTAAGTAATACCTTTCTCCGAGCGTGCACTGAACGTCGCACTCGGGGACTTAGCTGCGATCAAGAACCGCCTAAGTAATACCTTTCTCCGAGCGTACACTACTCGTCACACTCGGGGACTTAGCTGCGATCCAGAATCGCCTAAGTAATACCTTTCTCCGAGCGTGCACTGAACGTCGCACTCGGGGACTTAGCTGCGATCAAGAATCGCCTAAGTAATAACTTTCTCCGAGCGTACACTACTCGTCACACTCGGGGACTTAGCTGTGATCCAACAACGCCTAAGTACTAACTTTCTTCGAGTGTGCACTAAACGTCACACTCGGGGATTTAGCTGTGATCCAGAATCGCCTAATTATCAACAATCGCCGAAATGGGAAAGCTTCCCGCGACTGTATCCTACAGATACACTCGGAGACTCAGCAGACCCTCATTGAGACTCATGTGGATGTCAAGACAACTGACAATTACATGAGTAGCAGACCCTCATTGAGGCTCATGTGGATGTCAAGACAACTGACAATTACATGAGTAACAACTCGCCTCGAGTGCAACATGTCCGTCGCACTCGGAGACTTAGCTGCGATCAAGAATCGCCTAAGTACTCTATTACCTTCGAGTGTATCCTATAGATCCACTCGGGGACTCAGCAGACCCTCATTGAGGCTCATGTGGATGTCAAGCCAACTGACAATTACATGAATAGCAGACCCTCATTGAGGCTCATGTGGATGTCAAGACAACTGACAATTACATGAGTAACAACTCGCTCCGAGTGCGGCATATCTGTCGCACTCGAAGACTTAGCCGCGATCATGGATCGCCTAAGTACTCTATTACCCTCGAGTGTATCCTACAGATCCACTCGATGACTTGGCAGATCCTCCGAAAGGTTCACACAGATGTCAAGCAAACTGCGAGTTACATGCTCCGCATGTTTGCCATTGGCTTAACCAAGAAACAACAAACACAACTCGAGCCAAAATCGCAACAGAAGAGCAAACGATTTGATTCAAATTCGAAGTCCACCTAAAGATGGTTCACTCGGTGCGGATCAAGCTTACCCGCACCGAACCAAGAATGTGACGGCCAACAGAAGTGGCCAAGGTTTCTTACAACCAACACTCGGCATACCGAGGTAAAAGTTTTCTTATGCGTAGTCCGAATTGGCGCCAGGACTGGAGGACTCCACGAATGTGTCCAGGTCGATCCCGTCGGCGATGCGGGTGGCACTCTCAAGGAAGGTTTCCATGAAGTCTTCGAATCGAAGTTTCTTCGTGTTGGCGACCTTCAACGCTTTCAGCTTCTCCTCGCGCACCTCCTTGCAATGCACTCGGACCAGGGACCGAGCAACGTCGGCACCACAGCGAGCCGCAGATTTCTTCCATGACTGCACCCGGTTTGGGACCTCCTCCAGTCGAGTCATCAAGTTTTCCATCTCATGCCACGACTCATCTTCCGGCCAAAGCTCCTTGTCGATCCGGCCGACAACTTCTCTCAGTCGACCGATGAAAGGACCAACTTTGCCCACGCGAATGTGCGCTGCGAGCAGGAGTGTTCTCGTGAATCGACCGCTCCATGTCAGCTGCTTCAGCTTCAGCGTCCATGCAAAAATCTGCAAACACAGGACAACCAAACAATTAGCGCCGAGTGTAATGCACGTACCACAAGCACTCGGAAAAACAGGACTTACCACCCAGACGCGTCATCATCTGTCGAGCCCAGTCACTGACGTATTTCTCCTGCGCTATACACCGTTTGTTCAGCACAACCATTTGTCCCATCAGTGCAGACCTTTGTTTCCTCATATTCTCAACTTCAGCAGTCAGGGCCTTGTTCGCTTCACGAGCCTGCTCCAACGACTTCTCTCGCTCCACCAGAACCTCCTTCATACCATCCATTGCAATCAGTGCCGCATCCAGCTCACCGGCAAACTGAACCTTCTCCGCCCTAAGAGTCTCGTATGCTGCCCCCATCTCACAAGTTTTCTGCCAGCCAGCAACAAGAGACGATCAGACAAATCAAACACTACAAAGTCTAAGTTCTTCAGACCCGTGCCGACGCAAGCAGTCGACAGCGGTCTCGGGGACTACACCCAGTGGGTTCACTGAGAGTGACCCCACTGGCATGAAACTCAAACGGCCCGCCCTATTGAGATACATGACAACACCTACGCCCACAAGGCTAATACTACCCGACCTGAGTAAAATAACTCTCGGGGACTCTTACAGTAGGTGCACTCTGAGCGCCCCAACTGTTAGCAGTCGACCATATTATTTACGGATCTGACCAAGGCAAAGACAATATGCGTAAAGACAACTGCCGGTGCAAGCACTCGACAGAAGTCTCGGGGACTACACCCAGTGGGTTCACTCAGAGTGAACCCATTGCAAACATCATACGGTATCCGAGCACACCCAGTGGGTTACAAGAGAACAGTAAATACTTACTAGCCCACGTACTCGGATATCGTCCCGCACCTCCAAGCTCCGCTGGTACAAGGATGCGATGGAGTCGTACGCCTTCTTGGCTTCTCCCGCCATCAGGTCCGCCTGCACCACGGCCCCCTTGGCCGCTCCCACCTGATCCTCCGGGAGGCGTTGGACGTTGAACCCGACATTTGACGGGCCTGGCATCGTTGAAAGCTCCTTGGGCATCCCAAGGCCCGCTCCAGTTGGTTCAACAGCCACCAGCGTCTCCTCAGTCGGCGGCATTGCCTCAGTCGGCGGCACGTCCGCGGCGAGAGCAGTAACTGGCAGGACAGCCTCAAGAACAGGCTCCGCAGCTTGCTCGGGTCTCCCCTGGTCACCCTCATCCACATAAATCGCCCCTGCCAGACCGAACGGTGCGAGATCTCAGGAAAAGAAAGGGGCAAGACCGAACACAGAATTCGCGATGCGGTAATATAAAATTTTCGGAATCGCTACAACGCACCTGGCTGGGACGAGACGACATTGTCCGCGTCCATGGGATCATCCTCCTGGCGCGCCGGAGAGGTGGCAGAGGTGGCAACCCTATCGAGTGAAATTCATTCGACCATCAAAAAGGAGTTCAACCGAATATCAGAAGAGGAACAATGCACTTACGTTGAGGTGACGGGAACAGCGACCCTCATCCGCGGCAAAGCCTTCCGAGGTTTAGATCCGCTCGGTTTAGCCACCTTGGGAGGCTGACCCGCAGCCTCAGCAGCAACGTCCCTGGTCCTCTTGGTGCTCCGAGCACTCGAGACCACGGGAACAGTGGGCAGAGCACTCGAGGATGCCGGAGGGGCCGAAGGAACTGCAGGTTCATGTCGGCGCTTGGTTCAGTGCTCCGGCAGCGGGGGCGGCGAGTCCTGCTCTTCGTCTTCCTCCTCCTCCTCACTAGACTCTTCCACCGTTTCCCTGCTGTCGGAGACATACTCGGCGCTCTCCACGCTGCCCTCCTGGCTGCCCTCCTCCTCCTCCTCGGCCGGGTTCCCGTTCGAGACAGGGGAAAACCAGTTGGTCCACTTCTGCATAGAATACGGTCGGTGACATCAGACGCCAGGCAGAGGTTCAAGAAAACAATAAAACTAAGACAGATACGTGCACTCGACAAATGGTACTCACCTGGTTCGGAGGAGGATTGTCCGCGCAGAAAGCCCTCACTCGCCGAGACCCTCTGGGGTTCTCGCAGGCGCCTGTGATCTGGAGCACCCACGACGCCACCGTCTCCTCGGTCACGCCCAAGACGTTGGTCCGAGTGGAGTCTTCGGGCCCCGTGTAGTGCCACATGGCGTGGTCGCGAGCCTACAGTGGTTGTATGCGCCGACCGAGGAAAATCTCCAGCAAATCTATGCCGGTGACCCCCCCTTCTGACGACGTCTGCGAGTGCGTCAACCAGAGGCTGGATGTCGACCTTCTCCGCCTTCGTGAGCGCAAGCTGCTTAGGCGGAGCGGGTCGATCTAGGCTAAAGGGAGGCAGCCCTGTTGTGGCATTCGGGCAGGCAACGTCCTGGCAGTAGAACCACGTCGACTGCCAGTTCCTAACCAACTCCATCAGCTGAAGGGCAGGATAACTACTCCTACTCTTCTTTTGGAAACCTAAGCCTCCGCAGAGCTGGAGAAGGTGTGTCTTATCATCTGACTGGTGGAGTCGTTTGATAGTTTGGCATCTAGCAGAGAAAATATGTTTGAACAGCCCCCAATGGGGGGACAGCCGATGAAGCACTCGCACAGGACTATGAAAGCAGAGAGATGAGGTATAGCATTCGGGGGAAAGTGGTGAAGCTGCGCCCCGAAGTGGTTCATGATGCCTTTGAAGAAAGGATGCGGGGGCAGAGAGAAACCTCGATATACGTGGCTGAGCAGCAGGACGCGCTCCCCCACCCGAGGCGCCGACTCGATCTCATCCTCCGCCGGCAGCCTCCACGACTTGTGCACGATCATCCCGTGCTCCACCAGCTGCAGCAGATCCCCCTCCGTCACCGTGGAGGGGAGGAAGTCTCCCTGGATTCACCCCGCCGGCAACGCTCGCTGCCGCCGCCGAGCAGGAGCCGCCGCCTTCCCCTTCTTCTTCTTCGCCTCCAGCTTGCTGGTCTGTCCCTTGGTCATGGCGGAAGCTGCGGGTCCACGAAGGGGAAGGAAAATGAGGAAGCTTGGGTGCGCAGGAGAAGGCGAGAGGACCGGAGCAAGCAAAGGCAAGAGATCCGGCGAGCGTAACGAGAAAACCCTCGCCACTGGGGTTTAAGTAAGGTTCCGACTGTGTCACTGGCGGGTGGCCCCGAAACCTTATCCCCCGACCAACCGCGGCGATATCAGTGGAGAAGATGAAGGCGCGAGAATCGAGGCGTCAGGCACTACTCGAGCGCGATGGCGTCATCCCCGCTGAGCGCGCGGTAACCGAAATTTGAGGATCCCGGAAAATCCGCCGCTGTCAGTTGACTGGTCACGTCAGAAGATGTCGTGGAAGCACTCGGTTTCCGACAGTTTGTTTCGCAGCTACTTCCACTCGGATCATTGATTAGAGAAGATAAAATGGATCGAGGCAAACAATGCCAAAGTCACATCCGTTCGAGTCGGATCCAAACTTCGAGCATCGCTTCGTCGTTCCAACCCCAATCCATTCGGGGACTAATGATGGGGTTATAGTCCTAGGGTAGGGTCATAGGCCTGCCCTAAAGGTCCAACCCAAGGACTACCCCTCACAAGGGACAAGGCCCTTAGTCAGTTCCGACTGAACTAAGGAGTTCCATTCATCCAGTCGGTAACAGATCCTCGACCGTCCAGTCGGAGATTAGCATTCGGAGTTTATCAAACTAACCGACTGGATTCCACTCTGCGCATCGTAACCCCCTTGGAGGGAAACGGTTATACGTTTCCATATGCCTTAATTAGCATTTAGGACGTACGTTACCTGTAACATAGACATTTATTCGCCACTACTCCACCCCTGTGCACCGAACCATTGTGGAGGGCAGCGCACTCTATATAAGCCACCCTCCCCTTCTGGTGCAGGGGTTAGCAATTCACTGTATTCGATATTCCACTCGACAACAAGCTCCCTGAGCACTGAGACGTAGGGCTATTACCTCCACCGTAGAGGGACCTGAACTCATACAACCTCGCCGTAGCTAAGGCTCTGTCCATTCCTTTCGTACCCTACTCATCTACTGTCAGGCTTATACCCACGACAGTCACCTCAATGGGGATGTGTATCTCCCCAACAAGCAAATCATACTTCATCTTAACACGAGGAATAGGGCATTCAAAGCTCCGAATAAGAATCGATGAAGTTTTTTCGATAGCATTGATGCAATGTACTCGATATTGTTTCTTCGGAAAGTGCACCGTATGCTCATTACCGTTGACATGGAAAGTGACATTGCCTTTGTTGCAATCTATAACAGCCCCTGCGGTGTTTAAAAAGGGTCTTCCGTGGATGACCGCCATGGCATCGTCCTCGGGAATATCCTGTTGGAAATATGCCCTAGAGGCAATAATAAATTAGTTATTATTATATTTCTTAGTTCATGATAATCGTTTATTATCCATGCTATAATTGTATTGATTGGAAACACAATACTTGTGTGGATACATAGACAAAACACTGTCCCTAGTAAGCCTCTAGTTGACTAGCTAGTTGATCAAAGATGGTCAAGGTTTACTGGCCATAGGCAAGTGTTGTCACTTGATAACGGGATCACATCATTAGGAGAATCATGTGATGGACTAGACCCAAACTAATAGACGTAGCATGTTGATCGTGTCATTTTGTTGCTACTGTTTTCTGCGTGTCAAGTATTTGTTCCTATGACCATGAGATCATATAACTCACGGACACCGGAGGAATGCTTTGTGTGTATCAAACGTCGCAACGTAACTGGGTGACTATAAAGATGCTCTACAGGTATCTCCGAAGGTGTTCGTTGAGTTAGTATGGATCGAGACTCGGATTTGTCACTCCGTGTGACGGAGAGGTATCTCGGGGCCCACTCGGTAATACAACATCACACACAAGCCTTGCAAGCAATGTAACTTAATGTAAGTTGCGGGATCTTGTATTACGGAACGAGTAAAGAGACTTGCCGGTAAACGAGATTGAAATAGGTATGCGGATGCTAACGATCGAATCTCGGGCAAGTAACATACCGAAGGACAAAGGGAATGACATACGGGATTATATGAATCCTTGGCACTGAGGTTCAAACGATAAGATCTTCGTAGAATATGTAGGATCCAATATGGGCATCCAGGTCCCGCTATTGGATATTGACCGAGGAGTCTCTCGGGTCATGTCTACATAGTTCTCGAACCCGTAGGGTCTGCACACTTAAGGTTCGACGTTGTTTTATGCGTATTTGAGTTATATGGTTGGTTACCGAATGTTGTTCGGAGTCCCGGATGAGATCACGGACGTCACGAGGGTTTCCGGAATGGTCCGGAAACGAAGATTGATATATAGGATGACCTCATTTGGTTACCGGAAGGTTTTCGTGCATTACCGGAAAAGTTTCGAGCTCATCGGTAGTGTACCGGGAGTGCCGGGAGGGGTGCCGGGGACCATCGGGAGGGGTGTCACGCCCCAAGGGGTCTCATGGGCTATGGGAAGAGATAAACCAGCCCCTAGTGGGCTGGAATAAGTTCCCACTAAGGCCCATAAGGTTTGAGAAGGAAAAAACACAAGGTGGAAAGAGTTTCCAAGTGGGAAGGTGGAATCCTACTCCAAGTAGGATTGGAGTAGGACTCCTCCACCTCCAATTTCGGCCAAACCTTTAGGTTTTGAGGCTGCCTCCTCCCCTCCCTCCCACCTATATATACGGAGGTTTTAGGGCTGATTTGAGACGACTTTTCCACGGCAGCCCGACCACATACCTCCACGGTTTTTCCTCTAGATCGCGTTTCTGCGGAGCTCGGGCGGAGCCCTGCTGAGACAAGGTCATCACCAACCTCCGGAGCGCCGTCACGCTGCCGGAGAACTCTTCTACCTCTCCATCTCTCTTGCTGGATCAAGAAGGCCGAGATCATCGTCGAGCTGTACGTGTGCTGAACGCGGAGGTGCCGTCCGTTCGGTACTAGATCGTGGGACTGATCGCGGGATTGTTCGCGGGGCGGATCGAGGGACGTGAGGACGTTCCACTACATCAACCGCGTTCACTAACGCTTCTGCTGTACGATCTACAAGGGTACGTAGATCACTCATCCCCTCTCGTAGATGGACATCACCATGATAGGTCTTCGTGCGCGTAGGAAATTTTTGTTTCCCATGCGACGTTCCCCAACAGTGGCATCATGAGCTAGGTTCATGCGTAGATGTCTTCTCGAGTAGAACACAAAAGTTTTTGTGGGCGGTGATGTGCGTTTTGCTGCCCTCCTTTGTCTTTTCTTGATTCCGCGGTATTGTTGGATTGAAGCGGCTTGGACCGACATTACTCGTACGCTTACGAGAGACTGGTTTCATCGCTACGAGTAACCCCGTTGCTCAAAGATGACTGGCAAGTGTCGGTTTCTCCAACTTTAGTTGAATCAGATTTGACCGAGGAGGTCCTTGGATGAGGTTAAATAGCAACTCATATATCTCCGTTGTGGTGTTTGCGTAAGTAAGATGCGATCCTACTAGATACCCATGGTCACCACGTAAAACATGCATCAACAAAATTAGAGGACGTCTAACTTGTTTTTGCGGGGTATGCTTGTGATGTGATATGGCCAACGATGTGATGTGATATATTGGATGTATGAGATGATCATGTTGTAATAGATAATATCGACTTGCACGTCGATGGTACGGCAACCGGCAGGAGCCATAGGGTTGTCTTTATAACTAACGTTTGTGCTTGCAGATGCGTTTACTATTTTGCTAGGACGTAGCTTTAGTAGTAATAGCATGAGTAGCACGACAACCCCGATGGCGACACGTTGATGGAGATCATGATGATGGAGATCATGGTGTGACGCCGGTGACAAGAAGATCGTGCCGGTGCTTTGGTGATGGAGATCAAGAAGCACGTGATGATGGCCATATCATGTCACTTATAAATTGCATGTGATGTTAATCCTTTTATGCACCTTATTTTGCTTAGAACGACGGTAGCATTATGAGGTGATCTCTCACTAAAATTTCAAGACGAAATTGTGTTCTCCCCGACTGTGCACCGTTGCTACAGTTCGTCGTTTCGAGACACCACGTGATGATCGGGTGTGATAGACTCAACGTTCACATACAACGGGTGCAAAACAGTTGCGCACGCGGAACACTCGGGTTAAGCTTGACGAGCCTAGCATGTGCAGACATGGCCTCGGAACACATGAGACCGAAAGGTCGAGCATGAATCGTATAGTTGATATGATTAGCATAGAGATGCTTACCACTGAAACTATTCTCGACTCACGTGATGATCGGACTTGAGATAGTGGATTTGGATCATGTACCACTCAAATGACTAGAGAGATGTACTTTTTGAGTGGGAGTTCTTAAGTAATATGATTAATTGAACTAATTGTCATGAACATAGTCTAATGGTCTTTGCGAATTACGATGTAGCTTGCGCTATAGCTCTACTATTTTATATGTTCCTAGAGAAAATTTAGTTGAAAGTTGATAGTAGCAAACTTTGCAGACTGAGTCTGTAAAACCGAGGATTGTCCTCGTTGCTGCACAGAAGGCTTATGTCCTTAATGCACCACTCGGTGTGCTGCACCTCTAGTGTCGTCTGTGGATGATGTGAACATCCGACATACACGTTTCTGATGACTACACGATAGTTCAGTACAAAAATAATTAATGGCTTAGAAGCAAGGCGCCGAAAACGTTGTAAAACGTCATGGAACATAAGTGATGTTCTAAAGAGATGAAATTGTGATTTCATGCTTGTGCCCTTGTTAAGAGGTACAAGACCTCCAACAAGATTCTTTGTCCACAAAGTAAAGGAGAAAGGCTCAATCGTTGAGCGTGTGCTCAGATTGTCTGAGTACGACAATCACTTGAATCAAGTGGGAGTTAATCTTCCAGATGAGATAGTGATGGTTCTCCAAAGTCACTGCCACCAAGCTGTGAGAGCTTCGTGATGAACTATAACATATCAAGGATAGATACAATGATCCTTGAGCGATTCGCAATGTTTGACACTGCGAAAGTAGAAATCAAGAAGGAGCATCAATAGTTGATGGTTAGTAAAACCACTAAGTTTCAAGAAAGGCGAGGGCTAGAAGGGATACTTCGTGAAACGGCAAAACAGTTGCTGCGCTAATGAAGAGACCCAAGATTAAACCCAAACCCGAGACTAAGTGCTTCTGTAATGAGGGGAACAGTCACTAAGGCGGAGCAACTCTAGATACTTGGTAGATAAGTGGGCTGGCAAAAGTCGAAAGAAGTATATTTGATATACATGATGGTAATGTGTACTTTACTAGTACTCCTAGTAGCATAAGGGTATTGGATACCGGTTCGGTTGCTAAGTGATTAGTAACACGAAATGAAAGCTACGGCATAAATGGAGACTAGCTAAAGGCGAGGTGACGATACGTGTTGGAAGTGTTTCCAAGGTTGATATGATCAAACGTCGCACGCTCCCTCTACCATCGGGATTGGTGTTAAACCTAAATAATCGTTATTTGGTGCTTGCGTTAAGCATGAACATGATTGGATCGTGTTTATTGCAATACGATTATTCATTTAAAGAGAATAATGGTTACTCTATTTGCTTGAATAATCACCTTCAATGGTTTATTGAATCTCGATCGTAGTGTTACACATGTTCATGATATTGGTGCCAAAAGATACGAGTTAATGATGATAGTACCACTTACTTGTGGCACTTCCGCTTGAGTCATGTTAGTATAAATTGCATGAAGAGGCTCCATGCTGATGGATCTTTGTACTGACCTGATTTCGAATCACTAGTGACATGAAAATCATAACACATGAGCAAGGCCTTGTTTTCATTGAGATGAAACAAGATAGTAACTTGTTGGAAGTGATACATTTTGATGTATGCAGTCCAATGGGTGCTGAGGCACGCAGTGGATATCATTATGTTCTTACTTCAATGATGATTTGAGTAGATACTAGAGTATTTACTTAATGAATCACAAGTCTGAAATATTGAAAAGTTCAATTCTGTTTCGGAGTGAAGTTCGTCATAACAAGAGGATAAACTATCTACGATATGATCATAGAAATGAATATCTGAGTTACGAGTTTTGGTACGCAGTTAAGACAATGTGGAAATTGTTTCGCAGTTCATGCCACCTGGAACATCATAGTGTGATGATGTGTCTGAACGTCATAGCCACGCACTATTTGGTATGGTGCATACTATGATGTCTCTTATCGAATTACCACTATCGTTTATGGGTTATGCATTAGAGACAATCGCATTCACTTTAAATAGGGCACCACGTATTTCCATTGAGATGACACAGGATAGACTGAGGTTTAGAGAAATCTAAACTGTCGTTTCTTGAAAGTTTGGGGCTTCGACACTTATGTGAAAAAGTTTCAGTCTGATAAGCTCGAACCCAAAGCGAATAAATGCATCTTCATAGGATATCCAAAACAGTTGGGTACATCTCCTATCTCAGATCCGAAAGCAAAGTGTTTGTTTCTAGAAACGGATCCTTTCTCGAGGAAAGGTTTCTCTCGAAAGAATTGAGTGGGAGGGTAGTAGAACTTGATGAGGTTATTGAACCATCACTTCAACCAGTGTGTAGCAGGGTGCAGGAAGTTGTTCCTGTGGCGCCTACACCAATTGAAGTGGAAGCTGATGATGGTGATCATCGAGCATCGGATCAAGTTACTACAAGTCTCGTAGGTTGACAAGGTCGCGTACTACTACAGAGTGGTACGGTAACCCTGTCTTGGAGGTCATGTTGTCGAGCAACAGTGAACCTACGAGTTATGGAGATAGCGATGGTGGGCCCGGATTCCGACAAATGGTTGGAAGCCATGAAATCCGAGAGAGGATGCATGTATGAAAACAAAGTGTAGACTTTGGAAGAACTACTTGATGGTCAGAGGACTATTGAGTAAAGATGGATCTTTAAAGGAAAACAGACGATGATGGTGATAAGTCACTATTAAGAAAAGCTCGACTTGTCGCAAAGATGTTTTCGATAAGATCAAACAGTTGACTATGATGAGACTTTCTCACTCGTAGCGATGCTAAAAGTCTGTTAGAATTATGTTAGTTGTTGATGCATTATTTATGAAATATTGCACGTAGGATGTCAAAACATTGTTTTCTCGACGGTTTCCTTGAGCAAACATTGTATGTGATACAACCAGAAGGTTTTGTCGATCCTAAAGGTACTAGCAAGTATGAAAGCTCCAGTGATCCTTCAATGGACTGGTGCAAGCATCTCGGAGTTGGAATATACACTTTGATGAGATGATCAAAGATTTTGGGTTTGTACAAGGTTTATGAGAAACTTGTATTTCCAAAGAAGTGAGTGGGAGCACTATAGAATTTCTGATAAGTATATGTGGTTGACATATTGTGGATCAGAAGTGATGTAGAATCTCTGTAAAGCATATAAGGTTGTTTGAAAGGAGTTTTCAAAGGAATACCTGGATTGCGCTACTTGAACGTTGAGCATCAAAGATCTATGGAGATAGATCAAAAGCGCTTAATGAAAGTTTCAATAAAATGCATGCCTTGACAAGTTTTTGAAGGAGTTCAAAATAGATCAGCGAAGAAAGAGTTCTTGGTTGCGTTGTGAGGTGTGAATTTGAGTAAGACTCAAAACCCGACCACGGCAGAATAAAGAGAATAGACGAAGGTCGTCTTCTATGCCTTAGCCGTAGAATCTAAAGTATGCCATGTTGTGTACCGCACCTGATGTGTGCCTTGACTCAAAGTATGTTGAGAGGTACACAGAGTGATCCATGATTGAATCACTAGCAGCGGTCAAAATTTATCATTAGTAACTAATGGACTAAGGAATTTTTCTCGATTATGGAGGTGGTTAAAGAGTTCGTCGTAAAGGGTTACGTCGATGCAAGCTTTGACACTAATCCGAATAACTATGAGTAGTGAAACGGATCTGTATAGTAGAGTAGATATTTGGAGCATTTCCGAATAGCACGTAGTAGCAGCATCTATAAGATGACATAAAGATTTGTAAAGAACGCACGGATCTGAAAGTTTCAGGACCGTTGACTAAAACCTCTCTCACGAGCAAGACGTGATCAGACCCCATATGGGTGTTGGATTCGTTGGAATCACATGGTGATGTGAACTAGATTATTGACTCTAGTGCAAGTGGGAGACTGTTGGAAATATGCCCTAGAGGCAATAATAAATTAGTTATTATTATATTTCTTAGTTCATGATAATCGTTTATTATCCATGCTATAATTGTATTGATTGGAAACACAATACTTGTGTGGATACATAGACAAAACACTGTCCCTAGTAAGCCTCTAGTTGACTAGCTAGTTGATCAAAGATGGTCAAGGTTTACTGGCCATAGGCAAGTGTTGTCACTTGATAACGGGATCACATCATTAGGAGAATCATGTGATGGACTAGACCCAAACTAATAGACGTAGCATGTTGATCGTGTCATTTTGTTGCTACTGTTTTCTGCGTGTCAAGTATTTGTTCCTATGACCATGAGATCATATAACTCACGGACACCGGAGGAATGCTTTGTGTGTATCAAACGTCGCAACGTAACTGGGTGACTATAAAGATGCTCTACAGGTATCTCCGAAGGTGTTCGTTGAGTTAGTATGGATCGAGACTGGGATTTGTCACTCCGTGTGACGGAGAGGTATCTCGGGGCCCACTCGGTAATACAACATCACACACAAGCCTTGCAAGCAATGTAACTTAATGTAAGTTGCGCGATCTTGTATTACGGAACGAGTAAAGAGACTTGCCGGTAAACGAGATTGAAATAGGTATGCGGATGCTAACGATCGAATCTCGGGCAAGTAACATACCGAAGGACAAAGGGAATGACATACGGGATTATATGAATCCTTGGCACTGAGGTTCAAACGATAAGATCTTCGTAGAATATGTAGGATCCAATATGGGCATCCAGGTCCCGCTATTGGATATTGACCGAGGAGTCTCTCGGGTCATGTCTACATAGTTCTCGAACCCGTAGGGTCTGCACACTTAAGGTTCGACGTTGTTTTATGCGTATTTGAGTTATATGGTTGGTTACCGAATGTTGTTCGGAGTCCCGGATGAGATCACGGACGTCACGAGGGTTTCCGGAATGGTCCGGAAATGAAGATTGATATATAGGATGACCTCATTTGGTTACCGGAAGGTTTTCGTGCATTACCGGAAAAGTTTCGGGCTCATCGGTAGTGTACCGGGAGTGCCGGGAGGGGTGCCGGGGACCATCGGGAGGGGTGTCACGCCCCAAGGGGTCTCATGGGCTATGGGAAGAGATAAACCAGCCCCTAGTGGGCTGGAATAAGTTCCCACTAAGGCCCATAAGGTTTGAGAAGGAAAAAACACAAGGTGGAAAGAGTTTCCAAGTGGGAAGGTGGAATCCTACTCCAAGTAGGATTGGAGTAGGACTCCTGCACCTCCAATTTCGGCCAAACCTTTAGGTTTTGAGGCTGCCTCCTCCCCTCCCTCCCACCTATATATACGGAGGTTTTAGGGCTGATTTGAGACGACTTTTCCACGGCAGCCCGACCACATACCTCCACGGTTTTTCCTTTAGATCGCGTTTCTGCGGAGCTCGGGCGGAGCCCTGCTGAGACAAGGTCATCACCAACCTCCGGAGCGCCCTCACGCTGCCGGAGAACTCTTCTACCTCTCCGTCTCTCTTGCTGGATCAAGAAGGCCGAGATCATCGTCGAGCTGTACGTGTGCTGAACGCGGAGGTGCCGTCCGTTCGGTACTAGATCGTGGGACTGATCGCGGGATTGTTCGCGGGGCGGATCGAGGGACGTGAGGACGTTCCACTACATCAACCGCGTTCACTAACGCTTCTGCTGTACGATCTACAAGGGTACGTAGATCACTCATCCCCTCTCGTAGATGGACATCACCATGATAGGTCTTCGTGCGCGTAGGAAATTTTTGTTTCCCATGCGACGTTCCCCAACATATCCACGATAACAAAGTCTGTTAAGATGGTGACGTTAGCAACCACAACAGGCACATCCTCGCAAATGCCGATAGGGAAAGCAGTTGATTTCTCGGCCATTTGCAGAGAGATTTCAGTGGGTGTCAACTTATCCAGTTCAAGCCTACGATAAAGAGAGAGAGGCATAACACTAACACCGGCTCCAAGGTCGCATAACACAGTTCTAACGTAGTTGCCTTTAATGGAGCAAGATATAGTGGGCACACCGGGATCACCTAGTTTCTTAGGGGTTCCACCCTTGAAGGTATAATTAGCGAGTATGGTGGAAATATCAACCTCAAGTATCCTCCTCTTATTAGTCACAATATCTTTCATGTACCCAGCATACGGAGACATCTTGAGCATATCCGTCAAACGCATTTGCAGAAAGACAGGTCTGATCATCTCAACGAATCGCTCAAAATCCTCATCATCCTTTTTCTTGGATGATTTGGGAGGAAAGGGCATAGGTTTTTGAACCCATGGTTCCCTTTCTTTACCATGCTTCCTAGGAGTGAAGTCATTCTTATCGTATCTCTGATTCTTAGGCTGTGGGTTATCAAGATCAGGTTCAATCTCCACATCCTTTTCATTGCTAGGTTGAGCATCAACATGAACATCACCATTGATATTATCATTAGGCTCATGTTCATCACCAGATTGTGTTTCAGCATTAGAGACAGAGACATCGTTTGTACTCTCAGGTGTAGCAGCAACAGGGTTGCTAGCATGCAGGTTCCTATGATCTTTCTTCTTCTTTCTAGGATGACTAGGTGCATCAGTGCAAACTCCTTGAGAATCTTGTTCAACTCTCTTCGGATGACACTCAGGATACAAAGGTTCCCGAGTCATTCTACCGCCTCTAGTAACGACTCTGACGAATTGTCATTCAACTCATTGAGCAAGTCATTTTGAGCTTTAAGTACTTGTTCTACCTGAGTAGTAACCATAGAGGCATGCTTACTCAGAAGCTTAAGATCATTGACATTTCTGTCCACACAAGCACTTAAATGACTAAGCATACGAGCATTTTGTTCCAATTGTCTGCTAACATAATCATTGAAACTCTGTTGTTTGGCAACGAAGTTATCAAATTCATCCATGCATAAGCTAGAAGGTTTATCAAAAGGAATATCACTCTCATTAAACCTACGCAAAGAATTTACTTCTACTACCTGTATCGGGTTATCGAGACCATGGATCTCTTCGATAGGTGGTAGATTTTTGACATCTTCAGATTTAATGCCTTTCTCTCGGATAGATTTATTGGCTTCTTGCATATCTTCAGGACTGAGGAATATAATACCTCTTTTCTTCGGAGTTGGCTTAGGAGGTGGTTCAGGAATAGTCCAAGCATTCTCATTGCACAAGATGTTATTCAACAAAATCTCAGCTTGTTCTACGGTTCGTTCCCTAAAAACACTACCGACACAACTATCTAGATGGTCTTTGGAAGCATCTATAAGTCCATTATAGAAGATATCAAGTATTTCATTCTTCTCAAGAGGGTGATCAGGCAAAGCATTCAGTAGCTGGATGAGCCTCGCCCAAGCTTGTGGGAGACTCTCTTCCTCAGCTTGAGCAAAGTTGTATATTTCCCGCAAGGCAGCTTGCTTCTTATGGGCAGGGAAATATTTTTTAGAGAAGTAGTAGACCATATCCTGGGGGCTACGCACACAACCAGGAGCAAGAGAAGTGAACCAGGTCTTAGCATCATCCTTTAGCGAGAAAGGAAACAGCTTGAGGATATAGTAGTGGCAGATCTTTTCCTCACTAGTGAATAGGGTGGCTATATCGTGTAGTTTGGTAAGATGGGCTACAACCGTTTCAAACTCATAACTGTGAAAAGGATCAAATTCGACCAGAGTGATTAACTCAGGGTCGACAGAGAATTCATAATCCTTATCGGTCACAAAGATAGGCGAAGTAGCAAACTTCGGTTCGTATTTCATCCTAGCGTTAAGAGATTTTTATTTCCACTTGCGCAGTAATTTCTCAACATCATAGCTATCCTTGCACGCAAGAAAGTCCACAGCTATCTCTCCTTCCATAACATAACGCGTATCAGGCAATTCAGGCATAGTAGCAGGTTCTATTTCAATGGCATCAGCAGTTTCAGAAGTATCATCACATCTAGCAGCAACTCTAGTAATATGTGCATCAAGGAATGCACCAAGTGGCAATGCAGTAACAAGCATAGCATCATCAGGCATAGTATCAAGCATAACATCATCAGGCATAGTATCAAGAATATCATCATCATAAGCATCATGGGCAGCAGAAGTAGCATCATCAAGCACATGCGACATATCAAGATTTCTAGCAGGAGGCGGTGTCGCAAACTTACTCATAACTGAAGGTGAATCAAGTGCAGAGCTAGATGACAGTTCCTTACCTCTCCTCGTAGTGGAAGGCAAGATTTTAGTTCTTGGATCTTTCGGATTGCTCATAGTGGTCAGCAGACATCAATCCCAAGTGACTCAGAGAATATAGCTGTGCCTCCCCGGCAACGGTGCCAAAAAATAGTCTCGATAACCCACAAGTGTAGGGGGTCGCAACAATTTTCGAGGGTAGAGTATTTGACCCAAATTTATTGATTCGCCACAAGGGGAAGCGAAAGAATATTCTCAAGTATTAGCAGCTGAGTTTGTCAGATTCAAGCACACCTGAAAGATTAGTATCTGCAAGCAAAGTATCAGTAGCAAAGTAGTATGATAGCAACGGTGTCAGAAAAGATTTGTTGACGGCAGACTATTCCTAACTGTTGTATCAATGGCGCCAGTAAGTTGCACGTGGACGGGGAACTATTCTTCCCCGGCAACGGTGTCGAAAAGGGGGTCTTACAACAAGTAACAACAAAGTAGCAAGGAACAGCAGTAGCAGCAGAGCCACAACAGTAGCAGCAAAGTGGCCCAATCCCTTTTGTAGCAAGGGACAAGCGTGGACAAAGTAACATAGCAAGCACTAGTCGTAAGAGACTCGTAGGCAGTGGATCAGTGATGGATGAGTATAATGGATGTGATTCATCATGTAACAGCTATAACATGGAGAGATATGTAACTAGCTCCCATTCGTCAATCTAATGTAGGCATGTATTTCGTATGTAGTCATACGTGCTTAGGGAAAAGAACTTGCATGACATCTATTGTCCATCCCTCCCGTGGCAGCGGGGTCCTAATGGAAACTACGGGATATTAAGGTTCTCCTTTTAATAAAGAACCGGACCAACGCATTAACACTTGGTGAATACGTGAACTCCTCATACTATGGTCATCTCCGGGAGAGGTTCCGGCTATTGTCAGTCCGGGGTTGCCGGGTCATAACACATAGTAGGTGACTACAACTTGCAAGATAGAATCTAAAACACACATATATTGGCGGCAACATAATAGGTTCAGATCTGAAATCATGGCACTCGGGCCCTAGTGACAAGCATTAAGCATGGAAAAGTAGTAGCAACATCAATCTCAGAACATAGTGGATACTAGGGATCAATCCCCGTCAAAACTAACTCGATTACATGATAGATCTCATCCAACTCATCACCGTCCAGCAAGCCTACGATGAGATTACTCACGAACGATGAAGAGCATCATGGAATTGTTGATGGAGGAAGGTTGATGATGACGATGGCGACGGTCTCCCCTCTCCGGAGCCCAAAACGGACTCCAGATCTGCTCTCCAGATGAAGAACAGGGGGTGGCGGCGCCTCCGTATCGTAAAACGCGATGAATCCTTCTCTCTGATTTTTTTAAGGGCGAGATGGAAGATATAGAGCTGAGTTTGGAGGCGGTGGCGCCACGTGGGCCCCACAAGCCCTCACGACGCGTCCAGGCGGGCTGGCCGCGGCCCAGGGGCTTGTGGCCCACTGGCACACCTCCTCCGGTGGATCTTTCTGCAGGTATTTTTCATTTATTCCAGGAAAATTCTCCGTAAATTTTCAAGACATTCCGAGAACTTTTATTTCTGCACAAAAACAACACCATGGCAATTCTGCTGAAAACAGCGTTAGTCCGGGTTAGTTCCATTCAAATCATGCAAATTAGAGTCCAAAACAAGGGCAAAAGAGTTTGGAAAAGTAGATACGACGGAGACGTGTCAATGATTTATTCCTACAGGGCTCCGCCCGAGCTCCGCAGAAATCTAATCTAGAGGAAGAACTACGAGGTGTAGGTTTGAGTTGCACGTGGCAAAGTTGTATCTCAAACAACCCTAAACCTCTAGTATATATAGGAGGAACCAAGGGGTGGGGCAAAGTCCTAGGGCGCCGGCCAAGGAGGCCTCCTTGGGTCGGCCGACTTGGGGAAGGGAGGAGTCCTTCTCCAATCCCACTTGGATTAGGACTGCTTCCTTATTTTCCCACCTCTTTTGGATTTTCCACTTTTTCTTCATGGGCTTTCCTTCGATGACCTTGTCAGCCCATTATACCTTATTGTACATCCAATAAACCCATGTGGACCCCTTGGGGCATGGTGGGCCCACCCAGTGGGCCCCCGGAACCCATTCGTCACTCCCGATACACTGCCGGCAATGCCCGAATACTTTCTGGAATCCAAACACCAACTTCCTATATATCAATCTTCGTTTCCTGACCAAACCCTCATGACATCGTGATCTCATCTGGGACTCCGAATAACCTTAGGTCACTGATAACCCACAAGTGTATGGGATTGCAACAGTTTTCGAGGGTAGAGTATTCGACCTAAATTTGTTGGTTCACCAAATGGGAAGCGAAAGAATATTCTCAAGTATTAGCAGCTGAGTTTGTCAGATTCAACCACACCTAAAAGATTAGTGTCTGCAAGCAAAGTATCAGTAGCAAAGTAGTATGATAGCAACGGTGCCAGAAACGATCTGTTGACGGCAGACTATTCCTAACTGTTGTATCAATGGCGCTAGTAAGTTGCACGTGGGCGAGTAACTATTCTTCCCCGACAACAGTGTTGGAAAAGATCTTGCAACAAGTAATAGTGAAGTAGCAAGGAACAACAGTAGCAGCAGCAGAGTAACAGCAGTAGCAGCAGTAGCATCAAAGTGGCCCAATCCCTTTTGTAGCAAGGGACAAGCGTGGACAAAGTAACGTAGCAAGGACCAGTAGTAAGAGACTCGCAGGCAGTGGATTGGTGATGGATGAGTATGACGGATGTGATTCATCATGTAACAGCTATAGCACGGAGAGATAAGTAACTAGCTCCCGTCTGTCAATCTAATGTAGGCATGTATTCTGTATGTAGTCATACACTACAGGAATCAGCTTCTTTGCTGTCTGCCATCACAGACGGCAAAGACAATATCCCGGACGGCAAAGACATTATCACATACGGCAAAGATTCTCATGGCCGGCAAAATTTCCGCGTCAGCCTACGACGGCATAGGACCTTCTTTGCCGTGTGCCCCCCAAAGCGGACGGCAAATCTCTTTGCCGTCAGCTTTCCTTAGGAGCAGTCAGCAAACTGCTCGAGACGGCAGCCGACAGGCGTTGCCTCCGTTAGGGGTTAACGGAGGCTTTGCCGTCTGCCTTCCCGTCCATATTTGTCGTCTGCCTCCCCGTCCATCTTTGCCGTCTGCCTTCTCTTCCCCTCCCCTCCCCCTCCATCTTTGTCGTCTGCCTCGCCATCCATCTTTGCCGTCTGCCAGCTCCTCCCCTCCCCCGTCTCTCCACTCTTTGTCGTCTGCCTCCTCCTTCCCCCTCCCCTGTTCCCTCTTCTTTGCCGTCTGCCCACCGTGGAGCCTGACGGCAATGAGACTACATAGACACCCCAGAATGCACAGCTGGGTGCCATGTGGCACCTTTGCCGTCTGCCAGCTGATGGCACATGTCTTTGCCATCAGCTGGAAGACGGCAAAGAGACCATATAGTTCCTGTTTTTTTGTTTTATATTATTTCACAGCACACACACACACACACACACACACACACACACACACATATATATATATATATATATATATATATATATATATATATATATTTGACAGCACATTTATATAATTCACCACACATATACTTGCCAACACATATATATAATTCACCACACATATATGATTCACCAATGTACATCCCCATATATCCAAAGAACCAACATACCAAGTATTGCACTGTTTATCCATATATACATATACATATAGTTCGACATTGTTCATCAACTCAAATGAAAACTAGATGATATACATATAAAGTTCATCCATCGACATTGTTCAACTCCATGAATGCCAGCTTCCATGCATGTAGTATATTCAATCTGCAAAAATGTGAATAAGAAAGTTAGAAGAAGAACAAAATATGATGTTTTTCAGCTAATTATGTCATTTTTAGCGGAAAACAAGCTAAGTATATGTGTGGTGAACTATATATCATTTGTTGGAGCTAAATTACCGAATTATGTCTTTTTTGAGCTAAATGGGCTAATTATGTCATTTTAGAGAAAAACAAGCTAAGTATATAATATTCATGAGCTAACCAAGGTTCTTATGCCATTTTGAGCTTATTATGGCATTTTGGAGCTAAATGGGCTAATTATGTCATTGTTGGGTTATTAAAGCAAGGATAATATGAAAGAGGAGAAGAAAGAGGAGGAGGAGGAGAAGAAGAAGAAATCAACAAGAAGGAGGAGGAGGAGGAGAAGGATAGAAGGTCCTTGGCCTCCTCCTCCTCCTCCTCCTTCTCCTTCTTCTTCTTCTCTTCTTCTTCTTCTTCTTTCTTTTCATTTTGCCTATTTCTTCTCCTCTTCTCCTCTTGTTGGAGCTAAATTACCTAATTATGTATTTTTTGAGCTAAATGGGCTAATTATCCAATTTTAGAGGAAAACAAGCTAAGTATATAATATTCATGAGCTAACCAAGGTTCTTATGCCATTTTGAGCTTATTATGGCATTTTGGAGCTAAATGGGCTAATTATGTCATTGTTGGGTTAATTAAAGTAAGGATAATATGAAAGAGGAGAAGAAAGAGGAGGAGGAGGAGAAGAAGAATAAATCAAGAAGAATGAGGAGGAGGAGGAGGAGAAGGAGGAGGAGGAGAAGGATAGAAGGTCCTTGGCCTTCTCCTCCTCCTCCTCCTCCTCCTCCTCCTCCTTCTCCTTCTTCTTCTTCTCTTCTTCTTCTTCTTCTTCTTTACTTTCATTTTGCCTATTTCTTCTCCTCTTCTCCTCTTGTTGGAGCTAAATTACCTAATTATGTCTTTTTTGAGCTAAATGGGCTAATTATCCCATTTTTGAGGAAAACAAGCTAAGTATATAATATTCATGAGCTAACCAAGGTTCTGATGCCATTTTGAGCTTATTATGGTATTTTGGAGCTAAATGGGCTAATTATGTCATTGTTGGGTTAATTAAAGCAAGGATAATATGAAAGAGGAGAAGAAAGAGGAGGAGGAGGAGAGGAAGAAGAAATCAAGAAGAAGGAGGAGGAGGAGGATAAGGAGGAGGAGGAGAAGGATAGAAGGTCCTTGGCCTTCTCCTCCTCCTCCTCCTCCAACTCCTCCTCCTCCTTCTCCTTCTTCTCTTCTTCTTCTTCTTCTTCTACTTCTTCTTTCTTTTCATTTTGCCTATTTCTTCTCCTCTTCTCCTCTTGTTGGAGCGGAATTACCTAATTATGTCTTTTTTGAGCCAAACGGGCTAATTATCCCATTTTAGAGGAAAACAAGCTAAGTATATAATATCCATGAGCTAACCAAGGTTCTTATGCCATTTTGATCTTATTATGGTATTTTGGAGCTAAATGGGCTAATTATGTCATTGTTGGGTTAATTAAAGCAAGGATAATATGAAAGAGGAGAAGAAAGAGGAGGAGTAGGAGAAGAAGAAGAAATCAAGAAGGAGGAGGAGGAGGAGAAGGAGGAGGAGGAGAAGGATAGAAGGTCCTTGGCCTTCTCCTTCTCGTCCTCCTCCTTCTCCTTCTTCTCTTCTTCTTCTTCTTCTTCTTTCTTTTCATTTTGCCTATTTCTTCTCCTCTTCTCCTCTTGTTGGAGCTAAATTACCTAATTATGTATTTTTGAGCTAAATGGGCTAATTATCCCATTTTAGAGGAAAACAAGCTAAGTATATAATATTAATGAGCTAACCAAGGTTCTTATTCCATTTTGAGCTTATTATGGCTTTTGGAGCTAAATGGGCTAATTATGTCATTGTTGCGGAAATTAAAGCAAGGATAATATGAAAGAGGAGAAGGAAGAGGATGAGGAGGAGAAGAAGAAGAAATCAAGAAGAAGGAGGAGGAGGAGAAGGAGGAGGAGGAGAAGGATAGAAGGTCCTTGGCCTTCTCCTCCTCCTCCTTCTCCTTCTTCTCTTCTTCTTCTTCTTCTTCTTCTTCTTCTTTCTTTTCATTTTGCCTATTTATTCTCCTCTTCTCCTCTTGTTGGAGCTAAGTTACCTAATTATGTCTTTTTTGAGCTAAATGGGCTAATTATCCAATTTTAGAAGAAAACAAGCTAAGTATATAATATTCATGAGCTAACCAAGGTTCTTATGCCATTTTGAGCTTATTATGGCATTTTGGAGCTAAATGGGCTAATTATGTCATTGTTGGGTTAATTAAAGTAAGGATAATATGAAAGAGGAGAAGAAAGAGGAGGAGGAGGACAAGAAGAAGAAATCAAGAAGAAGGAGGAGGAGGAGGAGGAGAAGGAGGAGGAGGAGAAGGATAGAAGGTCCTTGGCCTTCTCCTCCTCCTCCTCCTCCTCCGCCTCCTCCTTCTCCTTCTTCTTCTTCTCTTCTTCTTCTTCTTTATTTTCATTTTGCCTATTTCTTCTCCTCTTCTCCTCTTGTTGGAGCTAAATTACCTAATTATGTCTTTTTTGAGCTAAATGGCCTAATTATCCCATTTTAGAGGAAAACAAGCTAAGTATATAATATTCATGAGCTAACCAAGGTTCTTCTGCCATTTTGAGCTTATTATGGTATTTTGGAGCTAAATGGGCTAATTATGTCATTGTTGGGTTAATTAAAGCAAGGATAATATGAAAGAGGAGAAGAAAGAGGAGGAGGAGGAGAAGAAGAAGAAATCAAGAAGAAGAAGGAGGAGGAGGAGAAGGAGGAGGAGGAGAAGGATAGAAGGTCCTTGGCCTTCTCCTCCTCCTCCAACTCCTCCTCCTCCTTCTCCTTCTCCTTCTTCTCTTCTTCTTCTTCTTCTTCTTCTTCTTCTTTCTTTTCATTTTGCCTATTTCTTCTCCTCTTCTCCTCTTGTTGGAGCTAAATTACCTAATTATGTCTTTTTTGAGCCAAATGGGCTAATTATCCCATTTTAGAGGAAAACAAGCTAAGTATATAATATTCATGAGCTAACCAAGGTTCTTATGCCATTTTGATCTTATTATGGTATTTTGGAGCTAAATGGTCTAATTATGTCATTGTTGGGTTAATTAAAGCAAGGATAATATGAAAGAGGAGAAGAAAGAGGAGGAGTAGGAGAAGAAGAAGAAATCAAGAAGGAGGAGGAGGAGGAGGAGGAGAAGGATAGAAGGTCCTTGGCCTTCTCCTCCTCCTCCTCCTCCTTCTCCTTCTTCTCTTCTTCTTCTTCTTCTTCTTCTTCTTTCTTTTCATTTTGCCTATTTCTTCTCCGCTTCTCCTCTTGTTGGAGCTAAATTACCTAATTATGTCTTTTTGAGCTAAATGGGCTAATTATCCCATTTTAGAGGAAAACAAGCTAAGTATATAATATTAATGAGCTAACCAAGGTTCTTATGCCATTTTGAGCTTATTATGGCATTTTGGAGGTAAATGGGCTAATTATGTCATTGTTGCGGAAATTAAAGCAAGGATAATATGAAAGAGGAGAAGGAAGAGGATGAGGAGGAGAAGCAGAAGAAATCAAGAACAAGGAGGAGGAGGAGGAGAAGGAGGAGGAGGAGGAGGATACAAGGTCCTTGGCCTTCTCCTCCTCCTCCTCCTCCTCCTCCTTCTCCTTCTTCTCTTCTTTTTCTTCTTATTCTTCTTTATTTTTATTTTGCCTATTTCTTCTACTCTTCTCCTCTTGTTGGAGCTAAATTACCTAATTACGTCTTTTTGGAGCTAAATGGGCTAATTATCCCATTTTAGAGGAAAACTAGCTAAGTATATAATATTAATGAGCTAACCAAGGTTCTTATGCCATTTTGAGCTTATTATGGCATTTTCGAGCTAAATGGGCTAATTATGTCATTGTTGCGGAAATTAAAGCAAGGATAATATGAAAGAGGAGAAGGAAGAGGAGGAGGACGAGAAGAAGAAGAAGAAATCAAGAAGAAGGAGGAGGAGGAGGAGAAGGAGGAGGAGGAGAAGGATAGAAGGTCCTTGGCCTTCTCCTCCTCCTCCTCCTCCTCCTCCTCCTTCTCCTTCTTCTCTTCTTCTTCTTCTTCTTCTTCTTTCTTTTCATTTTGCCTATTTCTTCTCCTCTTCTCCTCTTGTTGGAGCTAAATTACATAATTATGTCTTTTTGAGCTAAATGGGCTAATTATCCCATTTTAGAGGAAAACTAGCTAAGTATATAATATTAATGAGCTAACCAAGGTTATTATGCCATTTTGAGCTTATTATGGTATTTTGGAGCTAAATGGGCTAATTATGTCATTGTTGGGTTAATTAAAGCAAGGATAATATGAAATAGGATAAGAAAGAGGAGGAGGAGGAGAAGAAGAAGAAATCAAGAAGAAGGAGGAGGAGGAGAAGGATAGAAGGTCCTTGGCCTTCTCCTCCTCGTCCTCGTCCTCCTACTCCTCCTCCTTCTCCTTCTTCTCTTCTTCTTCTTCTTCTTCTTTCTTTTCATTTTACCTATTTCTTCTGCTCTTCTCCTCTTGTTGGAGCTAAATTACCTAATTATGTCTTTTTTGAGCTAAATGGGCTAATTATCCCAATTTAGAGTAAAACTAGCTAAGTATATAATATTACTGAGCTAACCAAGATTCTTATGCCATTTTGAGCTTATTATGGTATTTTGGAGCTAAATGGGCTAATTATGTCATTGTTGGGTTAATTAAAGCAAGGATAATATGAAAGAGGAGAAGAAAGAGGAGGAGGAGGAGAAGAAGAAGAAATCAAGAAGAAGGAGGAGGAGGAGGAGAAGGAGGAGGAGGAGAAGGATAGAAGGTCCTTGGCCTTCTCCTCCTCCTCCTCCTCCTCCTCCTCCTCCTCCTCCTCCTTCTCCTTCTTCTCTTCTTCTTCTTCTTCTTCTTATTCTTTCTTTTCATTTTGCCTATTTCTTGTCCTTTTCTCCTCTTGTTGGAGCTAAATTACCTAATTATGTCTTTTTTGAGCTAACCAAGGTTCTTATGCCATTTTGAGCTTATTATGGTATTTTGGAGCTAAATGGACTAATTATGTCATTGTTGGGGAAATTAAAGCAAGGATAATATGAAAGAGGAGAAGAAAGAGGAGGAGGAGGAGAAGAAGAAGAAATCAAGGAGGAGAAGGATGAGGAGGAGGAGGAGGAGAAGGACTAGAAGGTCCTTGGCCTTCTCCTCCTTCTCCTCCTCCTCCTCCTCCTCCTCCTCCTTCTCCTTCTTCTCTTCTTCTTCTTCTTCTTTTTTCTTTTCATTTTTCCTATTTCTTCTCCTCTTGTTGGAGCTAAATTACCTAATTATGTCTTCTTGGAGGTAAATGGGCTAATTATCTCATTTTAGAGGAAAACAAGCTAAGTTTGGAGGAGAAACTTACCGTAGTGGTCATCAAGGAGGAGAAACACCACGATTGCTTGCGTCGGCTTCGTTTGGAGACGGTTGACCTGGAGAAGGGTCGGGCGATGCTGCTCGGGAGTTATTCTGCAGAAAAGATATTTTGCAATGTCTCAGTTAGCATGATGACACTCAATTATTAATACTAGTTTATAATGAAACTCACCGTGCCAATCGAAGAGAAGACGGGCATCGGCGGAGGGACTTGACCGCTCTTCTTGCACAGACCCTGAAGAGTGGGTCATATTAGTTAGTATTGAAACAGACATTACACACATGATTTGGCTAATGTGAAAAAAACATACCACAAAAAGCTCGTACAAGGCCCGTTGACCCGCCTTATTCCGGGCCTTCTCCTCCTCAAGCAATCGTGCCGTGGTCTGGTCCCTCTCATCGAGAGCAGCCTGAAGAGCAGCCTGGCTTGCCAATCTCTCTTTCTCAAGAGCAGCCTGGTTTGCCGCTCTCTCTTTCTGAAGAGGAGCCTGAAACACCATTCCTCGTTACCAGAGTAATGATCTATGGTGACACACATAATGAAATGGATGAAAGTGTTCTTAGTCCGTACAACTAACCTCGATGGCAAGTTCGACTCGCCGTGGACGAGACGTTATCTCACGACATCTGCTCGACTGGCGCGCCTTGATCTCCGGAAGAGTGAGTGGACAACGTATTATCCCATCTCCAATGGCTATCGAGCCATGGGGCCTCCCGCCACCAGATATCATCACCAGCTCTGGATCCAAAGGTTCCTGGCTAGGGTTAAAGTCATCCCCTTTCGTAGCCTTCCCCGCGTCCCTGTATGCCACGAGCTTCTGATGGGATGATATGTTGGTGAAGTTATTGGGATCATCCAGGTCAGACTCAGAGAGTGCCTTCGCCCTATTGTACGAGGCAGTATGGGCCATGCCATAAAGGTCGTACAAGTGTGGCATCTCAGTCTTATTGTGATGCGCCTAAAAGAGAGGAACAAAATATTAGCATCAAGAATGAATTGCATGAATCATGAAGCAAATCACATACCGAGTTTCGTCCAAACTGAAGTAAGTTGGCGCTGCCTTGATGGTGTGGCACACCAACCATTTGGCTACGCCGATCCTTCACATTCTCGTGGACGGCTCGCCAGCTGCCTGTGCACCACTCATCAACCAACGCCTCCCAACAATCCATCTTATCCGCACACCATCTCGGGGGCACCTGTAAGTTATTAGAAAGAATTTTCAGTGCTACGCCTATGAATGAAATCAAGAAAACTACGTAGAAGGACTTAAGAATAGGTAATTACCTTCATGTATTGCTCCTTCTTCAGAAACTTTCCGCGGCAATCCTTCTTCTGCTTCTTAATACCACCCGTGGCGTAGTAATCTCGAATAGCCTGCGGCCGAGCCTCGTGGCGCAAGTTCCGTAGTAACCGCCTACACTCGACCTCGAGAACCCTGGCCGCCTCCTCCTCATATCCATCCTCACACCTATAGAAGGTCTGCAATCAAACGTGAAAACACCGATTAGTACAATAATTAGGTATATTGTTAATTTTAGATTCTGTAAAAGGATAATTTACCCAAAAGCTCTTGATCACCATCTCGGCCCTCGTGTGGCACAAGACACCATCTATAATCTCCTCCTGCGGGGCCTGCGCAGCCTGGTAGTGCTCCCAGGTAAATCCTAGTGTAGGAACCTGACCCTCACCAGGCAACGTGACAAACCCCGGGAAATTTGTCCGGCAAAGCACACCAAGGACGGAGTTCGGCCTGTGGACTCCAAGAGGGTGTACCCATCCCCTGCAGTATGATAAGGTGAGCGCATTAGATATTTGAACAAACTTGAAGGCAAAAGCTAAAAAAAGGGTAAATGTACTTACCTATCTCCTTCAGGTTTAATCACCGGCCTCTGCTCGCGGGTAGCCGGGGCGACCGGGAGACGTGTACTACCACGCTTGTATACGGTGGCCCCGTCCACCTGCACATCGCCCTCACTATCCGTAAGCTCATCCCCGCCATCCCCGCCCCCTGAGCCACCCGGACCCTCGGTCCAATCCGGCAACTCGGTACGATCCAGCCAAGGCTCCCATCCGGGCCTCTCCACGTCGGGTGAAGCCTCCGGAACCGTAGTCTCCTCCGGCTCTTCCTGGGCCGAATGCACCTCGACCCGAGGCTGCTCCTGGACCGGAGTCTCATGGGACGAATGCCCGTGAACACCAGGCTCCTGGACCGGAGTCCCCGTAGCCTCCTCCGCAAACGGGTCGACCATACTAGTCCTATGCTCGGGTGAATGAGCTGGTGGTGGTGGCGAGGACGGCTCAACAGTCCTCCTGGATCTTCCGCGGCCACCACCTCTCCCTGTACCCTTCCCCTTCCTCCCTACCCGACCAGCACCTCTCCCAGTGGGCAATGCCGCCGACGAAGAAGAACCCCCGGCTGGTGTCGAAAGACTGTCTGCCAAGGCTCTACGGAGAGATAGGGGTGGAAGGGAAGTACCACCCCTCGTGCGGGGCGCCTGGGAAGAACCCGTCGAGCGCTCTCGACCCGCGCCCACCATCTTTCAACACCTGCCATGATAAAGATTAAAAGAAATTAGTACAACATAAAAAAATTGAATGACTGACATGAATAATAATATGTACATGAATAATAAAGATTAAAATATATATAATTTAAGTTGTGAATCTTACAAACTAATAATCATCATCAATAAATGTGTCATCATCATCACTATCACGCATGTCTTCATGAATGACGTGCTCATCGGGTTCAACGGCGTGAAGTTGTGAAAGGCCTTCCTTTAATCGTTGAAGCATTGACAGGTCATCCGCATCAGTAACCTCTACGAGTTCCAGGTCTTCTGGTTCCGGCTCAGGGCTGGAGTCGGATTCATTGTCACTGTCTACTTCTATGTTCTTGGATGAAGCACGGCGGTTCTTGAAATGTTTCTTGGAAAGACGTGTTTCTTGGAAGAATTCTCCATCATATGTGTCTGGGTTAATGTGAGGTTCATAATCCTGTTCATTTGGGAGAGGTGGTCTGACATGTGGCGGCACTTCATAAACAACATACCAACCTTCCAGATTCTTATCCGTTTGGCATGCCCACGGTAGATAGAAAACTTGGGTCGCCTATTGAGCCGTAATATAGACATCGGGAACATCTAAATGGGTGTTTGGATTGATTTCGACTAGTCCTATATGTTCATGAGTCCTTCTAGTCTTTTTCGGCTGGAACCAATAACATTTGAAGACTACGACGTTCGGTGGGTTTTCACCATAGAATTGAAGTTCATAAATTGCTTCAACTCTTCCATAATACTCGATAACACCTTCGCCGATAGCAGAGACACCACAATTTGTAGATTTCCGGTCGGGCATAGATAGCTCTTTGCCAAAGGTACGAAAGAGATACCCGTTGATGTTGTATTTCTCAAATGAACGGACCTTATAGTCAAAACCATTAGCGACTTGTCCCAATTCGGCGTCCATAGACTCTGAATTAGCCTACAAGTATAATACGAAACGGTTGTTGCATTAGCCGCAAGTTAGACCAAGAATGAAATGGTCCATTATTGATAATTACCGTTTGTTTGAACCAAGAGATGAAACCGGGATAGCCGCCTCCTGTCTTTGACAGAAGCTCATACTCTTCGACGGAATCATTTTCGATCACCGCTCCATCCGAGAATTTGACGATGTAACGGCTGTTTGAAATATCCGGGAATAAGAGCAGTTCAAATGAATTAGAAGTTACGGGAAAATGTGCCGAGAACTCACTCGATGTACGGCCGCACTTCTGCTAGGTTGTTGAAGATATACAACGAAATGTTCCGCCATTCTTCGATAACCAACGTTATTGGTTTCGAAGCACCGGCTGGTGCGAGCTTCCCTTTGAATAGGATGAGATTGGACCCACCTTTTTTAGGGTCTCCATCATTGTGCCGAGGCTTCGGATTATGCAAATGATGATTTTTGGCTTCGTAGTGTGCTGTCACAAAGTTTGCCACCTCCTCAGTAATGAATGCCTCAGCCATCGATGCTTCAATTCTACGCTTATTTTTACATTTAGCTCGAAGGGTCTTCTTCATCCTCTCAGTTGCATAGCACCAACGTTCTTGCATGGGCCCACCCAATCTTGCCTTGGTCGGTAGATGTAAAATCAAATGCTGCATTGGATTAAAGAAGCCCGGTGGAAAGATCTTCTCTAACTTGCACAACAACTCCGGTGCAAACTCCTCCATGTCTTCTACCACGCCAGGCGACAATTCTTTCGCACAAAGAACATGGAAGAAATAGCTCAGCTCCGCTAGTACTAGCCATTCATCCTCAGGAATAAAGCCACGTAACATCACCGGCATTACCCGCTCTAGCCATATGTGCCAATCATGACTCTTGAGACCAAAGATTTTTAATTTTTCAAGACTCGCTCCCCTCTTTAGATTCGTTGCATACCCATCGGGGAACATCAAGTGCATTTTGACCCACAAGATAATTTCCCTCATAGCTGGCCTTCCAAGATTGAACCAGGCCTTTGGCTTCGACCACTTCTGCTTTCCTTTGCCTTCTCGCATGTTTTGTAATGGTCTATGACGTAGTGTCTCTTGATCGACTCTAGCCTTAATATTATCCTTTGTCTTCCCATCTATGTCGAACAATGTACCAAAAATAGCCTCTCCGATATTCTTTTCAGTGTGCATCATGTCGATATTGTGTGGAAGAAGGAGGTCTTTGAAGTAAGGCAGATCCCAGAAGCATGGCTTGTGAGTCCAGGCGTGTTTTGAATTATACCCCTTGAAATACCCTGGACGCTCTGGATCAGGCTCGAGGGCGTTTAACTGATCCAGGATCTGTTGGCCTGTGAACGCAGGTGGTGTCAAGTTTTTGACAACTTTACCTTTGGTAAAGTTCTTCTTGTCTTTTCTGAACTGATGGTCAGGATCCAGGAACTGTCTATGCAAGTCAAAGCAAGAATACTTCCGACCCTCCTGCAACCAATGAAACTGAAGAGCTGCCTTGCATTGGGGGCACGGGAACCTTCCATGCACACACCATCCAGAGAATAGCGCATACGCTGGCAAGTCATGCATAGAGTACATGTACCACACATGCATTTTGAAGTTTTCTTTTCTAGCGGAATCGTATGTCTTGACCCCATTTTCCCAAGCTTCTTCCAATTCATCCTTAAGCGGTTGCAGGTACACATTCATATTCTTCCCCGGATAATTGGGCCCTGGAATTATCAACGTCAGAAATATGTTCTTTCTTTGCATAATCTGCCCGGGAGGGAGATTGAGTGGAATGACAAATACAGGCCAACAACTGTATTGGGTTGCCGTCATGCCGAAGGGATTAAAACCATCCATGGCGGCGCAGACTCGAGGATTCCTTAGATCTGCCGCTTTATCCTGATGCAATCCATCGAAATGTTTCCACGCTTCCCCATCCGATGTGTGTACCATCATCTTATTCCCATCCGCATCTAGTTCGGTTCTTTTGCCCAATTTGTGCCATGTCATCTGTCTGGTTGTCTCTTCGACCATGAAAAGACATTGAAGTCTTGGTACGATTGGCATATACCGAAGAACACTAACTACGATTTTGGTCTGCCTCTTCTCACCCATACCGTTGTCTACCACAAGATACCTGCAAGACTCGCAATTGGGACAATAGTCCAAGTGTGCATACTCCTTCCTAAATAAGACACATCCTTTCTCACATGCATCTATCTTCTCATAGGGCATCTTAAGTACACGAAGTATTTTATCCGACTGCTACAGGTTTGCAGACATGACATGGCCTTTGGGTAGGAAACGTCCAAATAGTGTCATCATCGCGTCGTAGCATTCTCTTCCCAAGTTGAACTGAGCCTTCAGAGCCATTACTTGTGCAATTGCATCCAGCTGACAGAGCTCAGTGTGCTCATGGAGAGGACGTTTTGAAGACTCCAACATTTCATAAAAGGCCTTTGCAGATTCCTCCATCTCATCTTCCGAATCCCGAGCATCATCAAAGTCTTGCACCATGTCTTCAATCCCGGTACCATGCTCGTCCGTGCGACGACGGACCACCTCAGCTCTTGTGCGTTGTATAGACTCACCATGAAATGTACACACCGTATAATTAGGCTTAAAACCCCTCCTCTACAGGTGTTTAATCATTACAGCCTCTGTCGTCTTTTTATAGTTGTCGCATCCAACACAGGGGCAATAGTTTCTTTCCTGGCCATTTGCGAATGCGGCTTTCACAAATTCCTTTGTTTTTAAAAACCATTCTTTCGTGATCTCTTTCTGACTAGGGTGACCGGTATACATCCACGCACGATCACTCATCTTGCGTAGCTACTAAAGACAGAAGAAATATGTTTATATATAATTTAGCATTTATATTCATCGGTTAATCAGGTTCGCCATTTTTATTACGTCCAGGCAACCTACACGCTAATAGGTAAAGATAGGTCCTAACCCCACCCGAGTATGTGTAGATTGGGTTCGTTTTCCCATGCTCCGCTCCGGATCCAACGCAAAATTTCGGCAGCACCTCCCCGCTGTTCTCCTGATACACGTCTCCGCAAAAAACAGAGAGGATGTGCATACGGAGAACAACAGGGAGGCACTGACGAATTTCCTCATCGGATCCACAACACATCATACGGGAAAACGAAAGGATGGCGGTTATAAATATGCAAATACATGCATATTTATAGATGTCGCCCTTTCAAACGGGAGACGCATACTGGTCACGCATACTGATAAATTAATTGAATTACCTAAATCTAGAAAGTTTCATCCGGAAACCGAGCCACAGTAAACGAAGGGGCGGGGAGGAGATGAAATTTGCACTGCCCCACGAATGCAGGGGCGGAGCTCGTACAACGCACGGGCAGGTCTTCGCACAGCGACGAGACAACTATCACATGTAAATCCACCCGATCAACACAAATATTCCAATTATGTCATTTTAGAGGAAAAAAAGCCAAGTATATAATATTCATGAGCTAACCAAGGTTCTTATGCCATTTTGAGGTTATTGTGGCATTTTGGAGCTAAATGGGCTAATTCTGTCATTGTTGCGGAAATTAAAGCAAGGATAATATGAAAGAGGAGAAGAAAGAGGAGGAGGAGAAGAAGAAGAAGAAATCAAGAAGAAGGAGGAGAAGGAGGAGAAGGAGGAGGAGGAGAAGGACTAGAAGGTCCTTGGCCTTCTCCTCCTCCTCCTCCTCCTTCTCCTTCTTCTCTTCTTCTTCTTCTTCTTCTTCTTCTTCTTCTTCTTTCTTTTCATTTTGCCTATTTCTTCTCCTCTTCTCCTCTTGTTGGAGCTAAATTACCTAATTATGTATTTTTTGAGCTAAATGGGCTAATTATCCCATTTTAGACGAAAACAAGCTAAGTATATAATATTAATGAGCTAACCAAGGTTCTTATGCCATTTTGAGCTTATTATGGTATTTTGGAGCTAAATGGGCTAATTATGTCATTGTTGGGTTAATTAAAGCAAGGATAATATGAAAGAGGAGAAGAAAGAGGAGGAGGAGGAGAAGAAGAAGAAATCAAGAAGAAGGAGGAGGAGAAGGATAGAAGGTCCTTGGCCTTCTTCTCCGCCTCCTCCTCCTCCTCCTCCTCCTCCTTCTCCTTCTTCTCTTCTTCTTCTTCTTCTTCTTTCTTTTCATTTTGCCTATTTCTTCTCCTCTTGTTGGAGCTAAATTACCTAATTATGTCTTTTTTGAGCTAAATGGGCTAATTATCCCATTTTAGAGGAAAACAAGCTAAGTATATAATATTCATGAGCTAACCAAGGTTCTTATGCCATTTTGAGCTTATTATGGTATTTTGGAGCTAAATGGGCTAATTATGTCATTGTTGGGTTAATTACCCTAGTGCATGGACATGCACCTACCACGCAAAGTTCGCAGGTCCAGAAGTTGCCCTTTTGGTCCAGAGGACTTTCCAGGTTACCTATACTACTTTTCAGTTTATATAAAACTTTTCGATATTTTCTACATTTGAGGATGGCAATATTATTTAAGTTGTCCTGTTTTGACAGACTTGATTTCAACAAAAGAACATGTGATCTTCTTTGAAGTAGTCTTGAACCTAAGCAATAATGATGGGCGAATAAACTAACAGAATCTACCACTAAAGTACTAATTAACTAACAGAATCTACCACTAAAACTACTAATTAATTCCAAAAAACTAAATACCAAACATGTGATCTTCTTTTTGTCTTCTCCTCCTCCTATTCTTCTTCTTCTTCTTCTTCTCCTCCTCCTCCTCTTCTCCTCTTCTCCTCCTCCTCCTCTTCTTCTTCTTCCTATTCTTTCTAGTAAGCTAACTAACTAACTAACCTAACTAACCAAGCTAACTAAACCTATCGCTAAACCTAGATAGCACTAATCAGCAAAAAAATAACAAAAACAGAATCTACCACTATAACAAAAACAGAATCTACCACTAAGTAACTAAAAAAGAATCTAGCTACCACTAAATACCAAACAATAAAAAATCAACTTCTTCTTCTTTTTTCTCTTCTTCTCCTTCTTATTTTTTTCTTATTCTCTTCTTCTCTTCTTCTTCTCTTCTTCTTTACTTCTTCTCCTTCTTATTTTTTTCTTCTCTTCTTCTTCTTTTTCTTCTTCTTCTCCTTCTTTTTTTTTCTTCTCCTCTTCTTCTTCTTCTTATTTTTCTCCTCCTCCTCCTCCTCCTCTTCTTCTTCTCCTCTTCTTGTCCTCCTCCTCCTCCTCTTCTCCTCTTCTCCTCCTCCACCTAACTAACCAAGCTAACTAACTAACCTAACTAAAACTACTAACCTAACTAAATCTACCACTAAAACTACTAACAATAACAACTACTAAAACTACTAAAAAAATAATAAAACTAGTAAAAAATAATGCGGGTGGGGGGTGGGGGTGGGGGTGTGGGGGCTCACCGAGAGGGGCGGCTATGGAGGGGTCGGGGTGTTGGGGGTGGCGGGGCGGCGCCGGAGGCGCCAGGAGCGGCGGCGCGACGGTGGTGGGACAGCGGCAGCGGCAGCGGGGGCGAGGTGGGGGAGAGAGAGAGAGGGGCGGCGGCGGGGGCGACAGGGGCGGCAGTGGGGCGCGACAGGGGCGGCGGCAGGGGCGACAGGGGCGGCGACGCGACGGGGGCGGCGGCGCGACGGTGGTCCTGGCGGCCGTTACAGAGAGAGGAGCGCGTGGGGTGGGGAGAGAGAGCGAGGGGCGCGCGGGGTGAGCCGTTACAGAGAGAGAGAGGGGCGGGGTGGGGGGAAGGAGCCGTTAATGGAGTTAGCGCTTTGCCGTCTCCCGGCGGACGGCAAAGAGTCTAGACTCTTTGCCGTCTGCCCCCGGACTCTTTGCCGTCCGCTAGCACACGGCAAAGGTCTGACTCCTGTTTGACCTAGCCACCCCGCGGTCAGGTGGGCCTATCTATATCTTTGTCGTCTGCCTCTCGACTATTTGTCGTCCGCTAGCAGACGGCAAAGAGGTGACAGATGGCAAAAATATTGTATGTCATCAGCCAGTACTGTGCCGTCTATTTTGCTGAAGCTGACGGCAAAGACACTCTTTGCCATCAGCTAGCAGACGGCAAAGACTAGGCAGATGGCAAAAAACTGTTTTCCAGTAGTGATACGTGCTTAGGGAAAAGAACTTGCATGACATCTATTGTCCATCCCTCCCATAGCAGCGGGGTCCTAATGGAAACTATGGGATATTAAGGTTCTCCTTCTAATAAAGAACCGGGCCAACGCATTAACACGCGGTGAATACGTGAACTCCTCAAACTATGGTCATCTCCGGGAGTGGTTCCGGCTATTGTCCCTCCGGGGTTGCCGGGTCATAACACATAGTATGTGACTACAACTTGCAAGATAGGATCTAAAACACACATATATTGGCGACAACATAATAGGTTCAGATCTGAAATCATGGCACTCGGGCCCTAGTGACAAGCATTAAGCATAGCCATGTAGCAGCAACATCAATCTAGAACATAGTGGAAACTAGGGATCAATCCCCGTCAAAAACTAACTCGATTACATGATAGATCTCATCCAACTCATCACCGTCCAGCAAGCCTACGATGAGATTACTCACGAATGATGAAGAGCATCATCACTACAAGAAATATGCTCATACATGACGTTTTTTAAGACGTCGTTGATGAATTCGTCATAAATCTATGACGATTCCATCCGAGATCGTCGTAAACCATTTGAGGGGATCAAATCTACATATAAATTACGATGATGTGAGTCAAAAACGTCGTAACTGCATAAGATGAGATCGTCATAACTTTTACGACGATTATAAAAATGACGTAACATGTTCTAACTATGTTGACATGTCACTCGTAGGTCCATTCTATCCCACCTCATCCTAGTTTGTGAAGCAACCTACTATTCTATCAATCCAAAAATTCTCGAAAAAATATCATAAATACTTTGGATCATATATTCCTCAAATATGTGAAAACCCTTCCTTCCATAGTTCAAAAATAATTCTGCAATATTCATTTTCCTATTCTGTTCAAAATAGCACTTTGTGAAGGAAGTGCTATTTCTATTTCTTTGATTACCCTCATATTTTTTGGACACTCTTTCCTATCCAAATCATTGCCTCATGAAAACTTTCGTTACGATTTGCCTAGTAAATATTTCTCAGCAAATTTCCAAAGTTTGTGTTCAGCTAACAACTTTGTGAAGGAAATAATAGATAGGAATATCCTGATGAGTTGAATTTTTGCCACATCTTCTATGTGCCCAAAACATAGCTCTCCACAAAATTTTAGCCCTATCTGACAATCCATGTGAGCTCATCATCCAATCTTTGTTTCTGGTAATATTTTTATTTTGTGAAGCAACTACATTTTATATTGTTTTATAGTTGATGAAAAATTACCACGGGATGAAACATACCATATAACCTATATAGTTGATGGTATTCTTTCATGTCCATTTCAAAATGCGGTCAAAATGGCGGGTATGACAATTCATATTATTTGAAAATGTAAACAAGCTCTCATGTTTATGAAATTTGGTGTGATATTGGTTTATAGTCTCTAGAAGGCGTGGAAAATTTGTGAAATTTTTTACTAATTTTTAACATGTTTATTTTGACAAAAGTAATAGTCAAAAGAAACACAAATTATTTGAAGCTTTCTATTGGATGGAATAGAACTCTCCTGGATCGATGACGTGGAGGACAGATCCACACCCACACCCACCACAGATCCCAGCCCGGCCCACCGGACAGCGAGCTATGTACGGGGTCAACCTAACCCCTCGCTCTCCCACTCTCCCTCCCCACGAACCCCTCCCCCCTTCCAGATCCGCGCCGTCACGAGCTTGCCGCCGTCCTCCTCCTCTTACCCATGGCCTCCCCCACGGCCCTCCCTTACCCACCAGCGGAACCGGACGGCTACGACCATGGCGCTCGCCGTGCTCGTCTCGTGTGGTCGTCGGGCTTGGTAGGTGCTCAGCCTTGTTGTTTCCTCCCTCCCCTCTTCTCCACCTTTTCCTCCGCCGGGGTCGGGAAGCTCCGACGAACCGCGCCGCTCGTCAAGGTACGACCGGCCGCCCCTCCGTGCCGCTCCCTTAACTCTGTTGTGTGGTGGTACGCGTAGATTTGTTGTGCTAGGTTCGGCTGGTTTCGCGCCGTTCTCGACGTCGTCCCGTGCGCTTCCTCTTCTGCTCGTCTTGCTCCCCGGCGTCTTCCTCGTCGGTTGGCCTGTCCCCGAATCCTCCCAAGGAGGCAAGGGGGGCCTCAAGGGTACTACCCCCTCTCCGGGCCTTAGTCCTAGAGCTGCCGCCCTGCCGGCGTCACCGCCGACGCTTTGCCAGCTTACCCCCCAACCCCTCCGCCCCTCACCATCACATCACACGCGTGTCGTCGCAGCCGCCGTTCGCGCTCTACATCTGATTGACTCTTCCATCTGCTCCCTACTGTCAGAACAAGAACAGAACACTGTATCTCTAGTGTCATTTCAGAAACAAAATTAGTGCATTTCTGATGGCACAAAAATTGGTGCTTCTCCTCTGCTGTTCCGATTCTTCAGCTATCCAAGCTACTGCTACTCTGGTAGAACAGAACATTGTAGTATCTCCTAGGATTAAAGCAAAAGTGATGCTTTAGATTTTTATTTTTGGTGCATTTCTAATGGCAGAAAGATTAGCTGGTGCATCCAATCCGGTGCTAGTGCTTAGCCGAAACTGTAGGAGTGATGAGACTGGTGAAAGTGAGTCTGGTTATGGCATGCATGATGCATGATGAATGATATGTGTGATTTTAATTATTTTTGCTGCTTTTGATGATGGTGGTCCGGTCTCTAATCACTGTGCAAAGTGTCGCTCCAACAGTCATCTAAGATTATCTTATGCATTAACCCACTGTAGAGTGTTAGGCACACCCGCATGAAAGATTGTTTCTGACTTCCTATCACCATGACATTTTTCCCTTCTTCCATGGTCTGATCCGTGGCTTCATCTTGGTAGGCAGCAGGATGAGCCAAGAGGACTCGACCAGCGCCGCCGCCGTCGGTGCCGCGCAGCAGCCGACGAGCAAGCCGGCACCGAAGCTCAACGAGAGGATCCTGTCATCGCTGTCGAGGAGGGCGGTGGCCGCGCATCCGTGGCACGATCTTGAGATCGGTGAAGAGGACCAGCCTTTTCTCCATTACTAAATGTGTTGATAAAAATAAGCATGCTGATTGAGTTTTTGGTGCACAGGCCCTGGGGCTCCTGCCGTGTTCAATGTTGTAAGTGTGCTATCTTTGTGACTTGGCAGCTGAACATCTTCGTCAGCTCAGATTTTTTATGTCCACTTGTCGCAAAGTAAATTAGGAAGTTGGATCTTGGGCAATTGGAACTCGGAGTGGGTTCGTGCTTGCACAAAATGAAATGGCATTGTTCACTTTGTTCTTGCCTGTTTATGGGGTCTCTGCAGGATGCAGTTGAGTCTGAATCACAATCTGGGTGCTTCATTGCACTCTGTACTAGGAATTAGGGAGCACTTGGTTTTTACTTTTAGTGGCATTTCAATAGAGAAAACATATCCAGATGCCGAGTTTCTGTTTTGGGGGTAAACAATGCGGCAACAGTAGCAAGTGAAAAAATTGTAGGTTCCAACTTTGTTTCATCAAAGACTAGTATTACTCTAGTAGAACACTCGTGAACCATTGTACGAGTTCGAGTCCCATAGTTGTCAGCAAAGTAGTTCGGCTTGTGTCGGTGCTCATTCCTACGTGGTGCCTCTGGTGGCCACTTATTTGAATCCGGCGTAGGTGAGCCACTTCGGTTGCTCTCCCCTGCTTTCTTGTATTCTCTGTGTGCCGATGGTCATCGAGTTGTGGTAGCAGTTCTGCATTGTGATGATCTATCGTCCTTTAAGCGAAGGCTTGTGTAGTGTACGTGTTAATTAATTAATCGCCAATGACATTTAAAATCTCGCAATTACTTATACATTGAACAACACACTGTATTCATGCTAACTTAGATGGACTGGGTGTTTTACTATAAGTGGGACTGTTCAATTTTGACCTCCTGATTAAAACAGGTGTATTATACTAGATGATAGGCAGTGCATATAAATATATTTAAACTTAAACTTTCACTATAATAAAGTTGGTATTTTCACAATATTTGTTTTAGCCCATCGATGGAGCCGTGACTCGTTGTTGTGCCGACCAATGACTCGGGGCTCTGTTATGTGGTCACGCTGTCTGTGGTGGCCCATTTTAGTTTTGTTGCTTTCCTGTTTGACGACAATAGTAACTTCTGTTAGTTAGTGGCCATGATAAAATTATTTTATTGTTTCCTGTTTGACAACTACACTTGTTAATCTCGTTTACATCAATAGCTAGTCGTGAACAATAATAACTTGTGGTTTATATTTTGCCTTGGCGCATTGTAATCTCGTGCTACTCATTTCGAGTTGATAGGAAAACTGAAAACTTAAAATTGACTATTGTTATTAGTTGTTTTCATGTTCTTTGGTTTTTCCAAATAAAGTCGAGCACATAACTTCAAGATACGATGCTTCCTTGTTGATGATTGATGGAAGCTTGCGTTTCCTTGTATGATGTGTTCCCTTAATTTTTTTAATTTATTTTGCGGTTGCTTTCTTAGGATTTTGTGAATAAATTCGAAATAGATATTACCAATTCCGATGGGGAAGAAAATAACGACATGATTTTAGAATAAGAGCTAGCTTCCCAGATTGCTTGGTATTAGAGAAAAAAAATAGTACGTTAATTGAACTGACTAAGTTTCCTCCAGGTTGGTGTCCACAAGAGTGTTATCCTGGACCTGTGCATCCTCCTTCCCTAGAAGCAGCATGGAACCACCATGGTCAGGCTGCTCTTATTTCACGATGTGCCTTTGGTGACACAACGTGGAGCCAACGTTGTTCGGCAGGAGTTTGGTCAGAAGCAATTGTGCCTATTCTGGCGCTCATTCCTGCGCGGTGCATCCTGTGGCCTTGACTTTCTTCCACTCCGGCATAAGTGGTTAGCCACTGGATTCTCTCTCTGCTTTTTATCTCGTTGATGCCATGCGCACTTTACATATTTATTATGAGAAGAAAGTCTAGGCCTTGGTATTTTTTGGGGTTTGCACATGAATCATGCACTCTGCATAGCATTTTTTAGGCCCCACGTTTGCTTACATGCAGGTTATGTCAGGTGTTTGGTTATTGCATGATGTAGTACTTTCTGTTGTAGACATTTTCCTCAATTGATACTCTATTGCAACGAGCTTAGAAAAAAGAGACCCAAGCGGTCTATTTGTGTTTAGTTTAAATTTTTATTTGCAAGATATTCATGCTCCCACTGATTGTAGACACAATGATTTATAACCCTGTTGTACAATATAATTTCTTAAAGTCTTTCTCACTTGCATGTTTTCTCATGATTTTGCCAGTCATATTATATTTCATTATAAATGCATTACATAAAACGTATAGTATGTTGCATGTAATGAGTAATGACCCTTGCTCGTTTGTACATAAAGATAAAAGTGACCAACGGCACTCGATGGGGAATGCGTGAGTATTTGTTATGATTAATAGTTGCATCTTCTTTCATGAGTAGACAATGATTAAATGGCTTGCTCCATTAATCTTGCTAACTAATGTTAATGAGGTTATGACAGGAATCAGTATGACAGGAATAGTTGCATCTTCTTTCATGAGTATGTTTCACGGATAGATAAGTGTGACATGAATCAGTATCAAATGAACTACCAAAATGCTATTTTTGATTTCTCTAAGTTGGTCTGATGCGTTGCAATTTAGTTGTCCCGTATTACTTTTTTTGATGCATACAGTTCTTCATTTGCTACTAGTATCACATCATTTTTCCTGTTTGACCTGTATGAGTATTGCAGTACTGCTTGTGATGTTGTCGTCAAAGCTCTTGCCGGAGATGCAAGTCGAGGAAACTACAAAGAGGGAACGGTTGCTATCTGGAATAACGAATCTACATGTGCCTTCTCAAATGGAATTATGTTTGTTTTTGCTAGTGGAATGAAGTCCATTGTAGTGACAGTAGCAGATGTGCCATTGTTCTATTTCTCAAGTGGAATTCTGTTTGTTTTTGCTATATTCCTGTGTAAGGAAATGTATTTAGGAGATGTCTTATTGTGTTATGTAAACCTGGAAGATGTATTATGTGATGTTATATGATGGATGATTTTAATTCGACTTGGAGTTTTGTTGATTTGAATATGAAATAGTGTTGGATTTTATATTGGACAAATAATTGGGTTGAAAAGGCCCAACAAGTAGAAATGAAACCAATTCTGGACAACAAAAATTTTCTGAATTCAAAAATGAAAAGGGCCAAAACTTAAATTGGACCAAATGTATCTGGGCACTAAAATGCCAGGGCCCAAATTATAATGATACAAAAAAATTCAAAAAAAATACTAGAAGTGGGTGTAAATAGGCTAAGGCCCAAAAAGAAGCCCAATAAGAAAAAGCCAAAAAAAACCCAGCCCATATGATCAATTGAAATGGGTTGGGCTGATTGCAACCATGACGTTTTGATTTCGTCGTAATTTTGCCACGTAGGACTGGGTTTGATTGACAACGACGATTTAGGATTGTCGTAAAGGTTACGACGATCAAGGAATCGTCGTAAAAGTTACGACGATTTTGATCAAAACGTCGTTGCTGTTCATTTGTGATGCTCTGTTTTTGACGCTTGGTTTTTCATCGTGAGATCGCCGTAAATTAAAAACCATGACGATGTAGCGACGAAAAAATAGCGCCCTGTATTAGCATATTCCTTGTAGTGCATGGAATTGTCGATGGAGGAAGGTTGATGATGACGATGGCGACGATTTCCCCTCTCCGGAGCCTCGAATGGACTCCAAATCTGCCCTCCAGATGAAGAACAGCAGGTGGCGGCGCCTCCGTACCGTAAAACGCGATGAACCCTTCTCTCTGATTTTTTTCCGGGCGAGACGAAAGATATAGAGCTGAGTTTGGGGGCGGTGGTGCCACGTGGGCCCCATAAGCCCTCACGGCGCGGCCTAGGGGGGTGGCCGCGGGCCAGGGGCTTGTGGCCCACTGGCACGCCCCCTCCGGTGGATCTTTGCGCAGGTATTTTTCTTTTATTCCAGAAAATTCTTCGTAAATTTTCAGGACATTCCGACAACTTTTACAACTGCACAAAAACAACACCATGGCAATTCTACTGAAAACAGCGTCAATCCGGGTTAGTTCCATTCAAATCATGCAAATTAGAGTCCAAAATAAGGGCAAAACAGTTCGGAAAAGTAGATACGATGGAGACGTATCAGCCACCAACACATATAACTCAATTATACTAAAACATCATCGAACCTTAAGTGTGCAGACCCTGTGGGTTCGAGAACTATGCAGACATGACCCCAGACACTTCTCGGTCAATATCCAATAGCGGGACCTGGATGCCCATATTGGATCGTACATATTCCACGAAGATCTTATCGGTTGAACCTCTGTGCCAAGGATTCATATAATACCGTATGTCATTCCCTTTGTCCTTCGGTATGTTACTTGCCCGAGATTCGATCGTCGGTATCTGCATACCTATTTCAATCTCGTTACCGGCAAGTCTCTTTACTCGTTCCGTAATACAAGATCCCGTGACTTACACTTAGTCACATTGCTTGCAAGGCTTCTGTGTGATGTTGGATTACCGAGTGAGCCCCGAGATACCTCTCCGTCACACGGAGTGACAAATCCTAGTCTTGATCCATGGTAACTCAACGGACACCTTCGGAGATACCTGTAGAGCACCTTTTTAGTCACCCAGTTACGTTATAACGTTTGATACACACAAGGTATTCCTCCGGTGTCAGTGAATTACATGATGTCATGGTCATAGGAATGAATACTTGACACGCAGAAAACAAAAGCAATAAAATGACACGATCACATGCTACATTTATAATTTGGGTCTTGTCCATCACATGATTCTCCTAATGATGTGATTCCGTTATCAAGTGACAACACTTGTCTATGGTGAGGAAACCTTGACGATCTTTGATCAACGAGCTAGTCAACTAGAGGCTTACTAGGGACAGTGTTTTGTCTATGTATCCACACATGTATTTGTGTTTTCAATCAATACAATTATATCAAGGATAATAAACGATTATTATGAACAAAGAAATATAATAATAACTAATTCATTATTGCCTGTACAACATATTTCCAACAGTTAGCGCTATCCGAGGAGTAATTCAACATAATACAGGGGGGCCAGTGCTGCTGGTGTTGGTACCAAACAGAGCCACTTGCGAGGCCTCCCGGGGCAACTCGGGGATGTCTATATGGCCACCGTACGTGGTGCTCATCCGTCGTGTCCTGAGAATGAGATATGCGGCTCCTATCGGGATCGTCGGGCAGCCTTGCTGGACTTGTTTTACCTTTCTCGAGCGTCTTGTGCGAGGGATTCCGAGGATGCTTTGCGTTATCTCAAGGTTGAGGTTTTCCAATAGGAACCGGAGGAAATCACGGGTTTTCCTTGGTCGAGGTCATTCCATCGCAGTGTGTGGTAGTTTGTGATGGACTAGTTGGAGCATCCCTGTAGGGATAAATCTTTCGGAAAGCCGTGCCTGCGGTTATGTGGCAACGTGGAAACATTGTTTAACATCCGGTTCTATATAAATTGAAGTAAGCTTAACTAAAAACTTGCCAACTGAGTGTGTAACCGTGTCTGTCTCTTTCGTGAACTCCTTCTCCGATCGAGGACACGGTGGGGGTTATCTCTGACGTAAGTAGGCGTTCAGGATCACTCATTTAATCATCACTAGTTCACCTCCGTTATGCGTAGATCATCCCCTCTTATTCTTGTACTCGTAAGTTAGCCACCTTAAATAAATGCTTAGTCGCTTGCTGCAGCCTCACCACTTAACCATACCTCACCCATTAAGCTTTGTTAGTCTTGATACCACTTTGGGCCACACTTTTGGCACCACTATGGGCCCCGCCCTAAAATCGAAGACAAACAAAGAAAAAAGGAAAAAATTATAGAAATGAAGAAAGAAAAACCAGTGCAAAAAACAAAAGTAAAGAAACTAGTGGAAACCCGGCTGTTTCCGATCAAGTTGGATGCGGGCCATTCGATTTCAACACAAAACCGACGTGACTTGGTGGCTAATATAGTACTTCCTTAATTTTAAAATAAATTATTTAACTTTGTATTAATTTTATAAAATTGAGTCATTTATTTTGAGAGAGAGGGAGTTGCTCTATAAAACAACCAGAAGGTCTTGGGATCTATCCCTAGCGCGGTCAATTTTGAAGTGTATTTCTTTTAAGGGACCTGCTACGCATCCACTCCGCCACTTGGAGGGCCGTCCGATCTACGCGTAGCCGTCCGATCCGCTCCGGCCAGGCACCCCATAATTCCTGAAACGATGGTTGAGTTACAGAAACTTTCGCTTTGTTGCAAGAATAAACTTTGAACCCGTTAATTCCTGAAACAACGGTCGAGTTTCAGAAACAATTTGCTTGTTGCAGATTTTTTTCTTCGCCTTTCTGCAACATAGGTACTTTTGCGGGAGAATTTTTTGCAACAAAGGTCATGTTTCAGGAATTTTTGCAAACAAAAGTCAAGGAGCTGCTCTACGCCGCCGACGACGTGGTCGACTAGCTCGACCGCTACAGGCTACAGCACCAGCACCAGCACGAGCTCCTGCAGCCCGCCAGGGTGCCGAGGTGCGGCGCCTGACCAGCACCAGCACGAGCTCCTGCAGCTCACCAGGGGGCCGAGGTGTGGCGCCTGACCGGCACCAGCACGAGCTCCTGCAGCTCGCCAGGAGGCCGAGGTGCGGCGCCTGACCAGCACCAGCACGAGCTCCTGCAGCTCTCCAGGGGGCCGAGGTGCGGCGCCTGATTCCATTCCTGCTCAAGCTCATGGAGCACGCGCGAGGGGAAAAGGGGACGGGCGTACCTGCTTGGGGTGGTACTGGCCGCCGCCGCTACCGAAGGAGTAGTCGTCGTCACGGCGAGCCCCGGCCGCGCCGTCGCCTCTCGAGAGCCTCCCCAGATCCACTAGTCGCCCGCCTCCTCTGAATAGATCGTGCAGCTTCGAACCATTTCCTGAAACTACGCTCCAGTTTCAGGAAAACGATCAGGTCGTCTCTCTGATGGATGAGGGATCTGGTCCGTCAGATGGATGCCAGATCGACGGACGAGGAAAGGGATGATAGATCCACCGGATCAGCCGGTGGGACGAAAGACTTTCCCTTCTTTTAAGCTAGAAGCCAATGTATTGGTCAATTACTGTAGACTCTTCGGACGAGAATTTGTAATGTCTCGTTATAAGTGAAAGATAGTGTTCTAGCTAAGATTTTTCTCGAGCGGACTGGTCAAAATCCGGACGTACCACACATTCTTTCAGGACTAATCCTGGACGGTCACAGTTTTCGATCCGGTGTTGTCGAGTCAACGTGCGGGTTTAGTACAGATGTTTGAGTGTGCCGAGCATGCATCGGACGGTCGGCACGTCGCTTCAATGACCGAGCCAATGAAAAATCACGTCCGTTCAATGTAGTGCGGTCGCTCCATATCAACATGAATGTGGGCAATGAGTATTGGATGAGAACAAGAGCGGGCGAGGGAGTAGGCAGAGGTGGAAGGTGAAGCAAGAATGAGGGGGGGGCAACTGATTTAGATTTATGAAAAAAATATCAAGTGACAACAAGAAAATGCAAGTTCATCTATGTATCCATTGAAGATTATGCACTTATATATTAATATATAAAGATATTCACAAACTATAGCAATCTAACAGCAGCTAAGCATATTTAGGCTTCTAGCAACTTCAAAGAGCACCTAACCATTTAGCAAAATACGAATCAAGCATGGATAGTTAGACATCATGGACTATAATGTCTAACCATTCCCAGCTTGTAATTTGCAAGCTGAGAAAGCTACTATAATGTCTAACCATTCACAACTTGTAACTTGCAAAAAACAAATCGCCACCCACATGAATTTGCTGCTACATGCTTGCTGCTACTGGATTTTTGCAAATTCATGTGGGTGGTGATTTGTTTTTTTCCGTCTTCACTAGTCCCCCACTTCCCTAACTCCATGAGCAAGTGCATGAGTCCCCTCCCAATCCAGCCCCCAAATCCTCATCTCATTCTCTTTTTTCATAGATTCTTTCAAAAATCCAGTAGCAAGCCACTTGCTCATGGAGTTAGGGAAGTGGGGGACTAGTGAAGACGGGGAGGAGCCAAGGATGAAGAAGACTTGGCTATTTAGGGGACTAGGGGAGGAGCAATTGAGAGGAGGAAGAAGACCTGGACGCAGACCAGAGGAGAACGAAGAAGAAATTGTGGGGTGGGGACTTGGGAACGGGGGAGCAGTCCCTCGTCACATGCTCCCGATCAATCCTTCCAAGAAACGTAGCACTCGGCCTCTCCCTCTGCTTTCGCTGCGGCCTGAGACGCACTACTGCTCGGCCAGGATCCTTATAAAAACTAAATTGGGCTTCTGAAAGGGTTGGCCACAACCCCTAATTGTTCCCACAATGCTCCGCCACTAGGAGTAGGGTCTTCGATGGGCCAAAACGATCAGAAGCGGATATTCGTGTTGTCCGGACACCAGTAAAGCCCCTTTAGTTTATCATAGATTTAAAGAAAAAATACGTCCGAATCACTCGACGGACCGATGCAGACCCGTGTTAGATGATCTTTGTTGTTTGGATCGGTTCACACATATGCAGTTAGCGGTCCGCGTTGGAGTCATTGTGTAGACTCCCTGGCTGGAGTCCCTGGTAGAAATGTTACTCCCTCTGTTCCTAAATATAAGTCTTTTTAAAGATTACAGTAGTGAACTAGTTCTTTCGTTCATAAATATAAGTCTTTTTAAAGATTTCATTAGGGGACTACATACGAAACAAAATGAATGAATCTATATTCTAGTGTATGTATATATACATGTGTATGTAGTTTTCTAGTGAAAACTTTCAAAAGACTTATATTTAGAAACAGAGAGAGTACATACAAAACAAAATGAATGAATCTGTATTTTAAAATATGCTTATATACATTCGTATGTAGTCTTCTAGTGAAATTTTAAAAAAATATATTTCTTTTGTTCGGAAATACTTTTCGTAAGAATGAATGTATGTAGATTTATTTTAATTTTAGATATATCTATTTTTATATATTTATGTGGCAAGTAATTTGGAACCGAGAGAGTAGCTTACAAGCTGCATGTAAAAGTAAAAAGGCAATCGATCTGCATCCCACTTGATCTATACTGACAACTATAATGATGTTGATGTATTGTACCTCATCAAATTTTAAATATAAAACTTTTTAGAGATTTCAAGACAAACTACATTCGGATGTATGTAATAATATTTTAGGATGTAAATTCATTCATTTTGCTTTATATTTAGTCTTTTGTAAAATTTCTAAAATGTCTTATATTTTGATATGCAGTGAGTAGTTATTATATTTGGTCGAATTATACAGGCCCAGTCTCCGTCACTCGGGCCACGTGGACGCTAGCAATAAAATACCACCGAGGGCAGCTGTACTCTACACCAGCAGAAGGCACACACTGAATAGATCACGCACCTGCACGGGCACCACCTCCGGCCCAGAGGCGAAGGTGCGAAGCGATGGAGTCAGGCGAGCCACTCCCACGCCACGACGGCCGCGGTGGCTGGCGCGCCGCGCTCTTCATCGTCGGTAATCTCGCCGACCATTCGCCGCGACGATGACTCCATCCATCGTCGTGCGAGCTAATTTGTTTCGCCCTAAGCGTCTCTCTCTCTCTCTCTCTCTCTCTGAATTGTCCGGTGTCCAGTCTGAGCTAACTATCTCCGCGCCGTGCGTGCAGCCGTCGGCTTCCTGGAGCGCATCGGGTTCACCGGCGTGGGGGGCAACCTGATCACGTACCTGACCGGCCCGCTGGGCATGTCCACCGCAGCCGCCGCCGCCGGCGTGAACGCCTGGTCCGGGACCGTGCTGGTGCTGCCGCTCGTCGGCGCGCTCGCCGCCGACTCGCGCCTCGGCCGGTACCGCGCGGTCCTGATCGCCGGCGTGCTCTACCTGCTGGTCAGTGCTAGCACACACTTCGCCCCCTCCTCTACTCTCCCGAGCATCTTACAGCATCCATCCGCTTAATTGATTCCCAGGCCATCATTGCGCGGTAGCTAGTATGCGTTGGCATCCAGCCACGGCAAAAGGTGTGTCTGCTTCAATTGCCGTTGGCGATTGACGCATTGTCGCATATCGTTCATACACAGCCGACAATGTCTGGATCGACAATCACGTTGGGGTGGTTCTTGACCGCGGGGGCTGGGGTAGCGGGGAAGTAATTAACCAGAAGGCGACGGACAGACGAGACATCCATGTGATGTGAAGCGTAGTGCTGCTGGTCATTCTGAGATGCTCCAGCGCTAGTGGCCAAGCTGGTCCTGTCCGTTAAACGAAAATAAATAAAATAAACGAATATCCATTTCTGAGCCCCAGCCACATCTCCATCTGATGAAAAGAAAATTCACAAACGATACTTTGTGTTTTTTGTTGAGAACAACTCAGATGATCAAATGATCTGAAATTTAGAACGCATGTTACATACCAAATTATCTCCGATTAAGAAACAAGTTTTTCTTTTAGTTTTTCTAGTGTATTTTTGAATTTCATGTTCCTCACGGGTGCACCTGACACCTGAGTCTGGGCACCCAATCGCCTTGTTCATAAATATTTTATTTTTCTCTATAAGATAAAATTAAAGATTCTTGGTTGTCATCTACGTACTACCTCCGTCTCTAAATATAAAACGTTTTTACAGTTTGATGGAACTGCAAAAACGTCTTGTATTTCTGAATCAAAGTTGATCCATGTTGTCAAAAGGGATTTGCCCGCTACACCAATGTAAATAAAAGATGAAAATTGTCATGCTCTACAAACATAAATTGTCATCGTAAATGTGTTTCTTAGATTCCCATCCTAAGCGAATCATTCAGTGGGGCCAACTACTATTTTACTGTCCTCAAAAATCCCCTACTCCGCTTAGAGGGGTTAGTGGGAGCGAGCGCTTTAGGCCCTGTTTGGAACCATAATAGATTATGATAATCTGGATTATGAAGATAGATTATATAATCTGGTTTATAAAAATAATCTAGGTGGACATGTTTGGAGGCCAGATTATATAAACTGTAATCCAGGTTTTACATTGCATAATGACCTGTCTGCCCTTTGTTTGTTTTTTTTAAAAAAGAGAAGGGTGGCGGTGGTAGAAATGTAATTATCTCTAACTTTATAAGGATAATGGATCATTAGCAATCCATAATCTGATTTTAGCTGGTATAGAGTAGATTATGAGTTTTTAATAATCTAGCCATCTAGTTTTTATAATCTACATCATAAGCTGTCCTGTTTGGAGACATAATAGATTATAAAAACTGGATTATATAATCTGGGTGGTTCCAAACAGGGCTTTAGAATTCGCACATGGGATCTGACTTACAAAAGTTTGTTCACATGAAAAACCTAAAGATCTGATGTCAGTTCTTTATCATTTCTGTTTTTATTATTTTTGCAGTGTTTTATACTTTTTATGAACTTTTATAACTGATTTGGATCTTTTCACAAAAAGGAAATTTGTATAACACTTAATCATCATCTGTTTTATAAATAGGATCATTAATTATTGTAACATGTTTATATATTTTGTAACTTCTTTGGATGAGTGAATTGCATACGTTTTTTTTTTGAACTGTGCCGATGTTATCTTCTTAAAGTAGAAAAAGTCACGCGTTGGGCCAGCAGATGTGGTATCCTCCGATAACGGTGGAGGTGCTTGATTGTCATCCTCGTTGTCAGACAAACACCATAGTGGGAGATCAACAAGAGCCCATGTTGTCATGTTCAAGGCATTTGGCTGTGGCATCCCTCGGCAAAGCGGAGGGGGTAAAAGAAGGTGGAGGCTTTCACAAAAAAAGTCGGAGATGGCTATGGTTATGGGAAGGAGTGAGAGGCGTTTTTTTCCTCATGCAGTTATATTTTCTCCTCTACTAATGGCGACTTCCTTTGCTAACTTCTAAAATAAGCTGAAATAAAATGTCCCCTATCAAGTTATCCTAGAAACCCAATCAAATTTATTTGTTTTATTAGAACCTACTAATTAAGATTTGAGTAGTAGGCTTCTAAAAAATTATTTTTGGTTGGGTTTCTAGAACAAGCTGGATAGGGGATAATTTTTTTAAAAGCCTAAAAAAACATCAAAATAACTGATTGTAAGTGCAACCATGCAGAGAAGCAAATACTCTGACTATGAAAAAAATAGGGCTCCCATATAACGCGATGACATCACTGATCCCAAAAAATTCCAAGACTTGATGCACAAGAAAAAGAAATTTCGTGTATGGATCCATCGTTCGTGTTTGCTTTAGATTCGTGCTACTTTTTTTTACTGTTTTTAAAATTTATCTTGTTTCAAAGTGTTACATTAGTTTTTCTTTTCTCGTTCCAAAGTGTATCTCAATGCTTGATCCCAAATGCTATAGACTGACGTTAGTTCTAATCCGTGTTTGAGCGAACACTCTGCTGGCCGTTGGATTGAGGCGCACAAATCTTGTTGCGTTCACTAGGAAGGCCATTGGGAGGGAAGACCTCAGAACACTACGGGGTTTGCTTGTTTGACGTTGCCTTTGGGAACGGCCTTCGTGAGGGAATTTTCCCCCTCTATATTAGGGTCATGGCAATTTCTATGTGTAGCAGGGTAGTTTTATTCTGATGCACATCTACGTAAATGTTTACGTACGTTTACGGGATAGTCTGATTTGGCAATCATTGATTGGATTAAGAGGAGGATGAGGCCCATCCACCGCGGAAAATCAGGGGGGGCATGTTTACATTAGTTGAAAGGTTTAATAAACGTAAATAAGATTTAGTAGGTCTAGCATTTTTGTTATCCTAATTTACAACATGGCAAATCATTGGCAGTTTGTGGCAAATTTTCTCCATCTATAGGATAACAAGTTTCCTTTTTTTTCTTGCCATGTGCGAATCTTTGGTACGTATGACAATTTACTCTGTTCTAGCATGAAAAATTCCTGGCAATTCTTTTTGCTAGCATGTTCTTTCCAACAAGGCACAACTTTTTGGAATAGCATGGCAAATATATACTTTTTCTGTCTTAAAATAAGTGTTGCAGATTTAATATTAAATTAATATAAATTTTAAACTAGATCAACGATACTTATTTTGACATAGGGGAAGTATGTTATAGCATGGCAAATATATACGTTATATCATGGGAAAGCATTTCCTTGGAGTGTGTTTTAGATTGAACACTCCCTGCTGGCGTTATGCCCTCAAATGAGCCTCCTAGAGGAAATGTTCATTCGCTCGGGTGAGACTTCCTCGAGGAAACGTCGCCGTATTATTGACGTTCATAATTTTGTATCATGGTGTATCAATAAACCAGTTTCAAAACAAATGTGTTATTTTGTGTTGGTACACAATAACACATGACGATACATGTTGACACAAGGAAACATCTTGAAACGAGATAAATTCTAACAACATCAAATAATAACATGAACCTCAAAGCGAGTGGCAGAGATAGGCTAAGGCAACCTGACCCTAAGCCTGGTTATGGCCTCGAAATCCTTCGTTCACCGTTGCATTTTTGCGACCGTCCGAGATTGTTCATCGTGTTTAGCCCTTGGGTCCGAACCAATTCTACCCTCTCAATGCAACCACGATGGATATGATTCAGGTGAGGTAGATAAACCACTCTCTTAAGATACACCCACTCCATGAATGATTTGTGGACAGTAATTATGAATTTTAAATGTATTTTAGAACTATGATATCACACTATTATGACATTAATCTCTCATGTCACTGCAGTTGTAATTATGATTTTGAATACTCCTAACTAAAACAGAGACCATTTTCATGTGCATATTGGATGGGTGTGGCTTGCTCCCATCTACTCCTTCTGGGGTCAAAAAACGTCGTACATTATAGGACGGATGTAGTAGATGAGAATTAACTCAGCTTCATCTAAGTCCTACACCATTTGACTATACTTAAAGAGTCTTATTCTGGACATCTTATTTTTATGTTTGTCTGATTAATCAAATGTTATACTCTCTCTGTTCCTAAATATAAGTCTTTTAAGATATTTCATTAGGAGTCTACATACGGAGTAAAATGAGTGAATCTACACTCTAAAGTATGTCTATATACATCCGTATGTAGTTCATTAATGAAACCTCTTTAAAGACTTATATTTAGAAACGGAGGGAGTAGGTGTTAGATGAGACTTTGCTAGTAATTGTTTTGATATCCCGTTAATCATGATGACGAGCAGAGCTTGGGAATGCTGACGGTCTCATCCATGCTGCAAACGTCGCACCTTCGTCCTGCCGGCTGCCACAACACAACCAGCACCTGCTCGCCGCCGCCCTCGGCTTCATCGCCTGCCCGGATCGCCTTCTTCTACACCGCGGTCTACCTGCTAGCGCTGGCGCAGGGCTTCCACATGCCGTGTTCGGAAGCTCTGGGCGCGGACCAGTTCGATCCCAGCCTGAGTGCGTCCCGGAGCTCCTACTTCAACTGGTTTCACTTCTCCATCTCGTGGGGCTACGCCATCGCGGCTATCGTGATCACCTACATCGAGGAGAATGTTGGCTGGACGGTAGGGTTCGCCGTGTGCTGGGCCACCATGGTGGTGTACCTCGTCGTCTTCCTACTCGGCTCGAGGACTTACCGTGTAGAGCAGCCCGTGGACAGCAGTTCCTTGGCGCAGCTCACCAAGAAGCTCATATTTTCTCGAGCCGATGCTACTGACACACAACGGTGAGTGCAAGTCGACGTAACAGAGAGATGGTGTCATAGTGAGTGACGGCGGATGTTTCTACTTGTGCAGGCTTTTGGCGACGGGTCAGAACATGGACGACAACGGGTTCCTCGGTAAGTTGCTTCCTATCTGGTTGTCAAGCATAGTGATCGCCGCGGCCACCTCCCAGGTCTCCACCCTGTTCACCAAGCAGGGCAGCACGATGGACCGGCGCCTGGGCGCGGCCACGGGCCTCGTCGTGCCGCCCGCGGCGCTGCAGTGCTTCGTCAGCTTCACCTACATCGCCCTGGTCCCCGTCTACGACCGCGCCCTCGTGCCCCTTGCGAGGCGCCTCACCAGACACCCCGCGGGGGTCACCATGCTCCAGCGCATCGGCGCTGGGATGGTCATGTCCTGCGTCACCATGGTCGTCGCGGGGCTCGTGGAAGCCAAGCGCCTCCGAGTGGCCACGGACGCCGGTCTGCTCGACCGGCCCGACGTGGCGGTGCCGATGAGCCTGTGGTGGCTGGTGCCGCAGTACGTCCTGGTTGGCTTCACGGAGGTGTTCTGCTTCATCGGGCTGGAGGAGTTCTTCTACGACCAGGTGCCCGACGGGCTCCGCAGCGTGGGGCTGGCCCTGTGCCTGAGCATCTTCGGCGTGGGGAGCTACGCCAGCGGCATGCTCGTGTGGGCGGTCGACTGGGCCACGACGAGGGGCGGGGGAGAGAGCTGGTTCGCCGACAACCTCAACCGCGCGCACCTCGATTACTTCTACTGGATCCTGGCTGGTCTCAGCGCTTTGCAGGTGGCCGTGTTCCTGTATTTTGCAAACCGGTATGTGTACCGGAAGAAACCCGAGCAATGATTCGTCCTCCGTTCGAGCAACTCCGACAGGCGCCTTAAAAGAAAATTGCAGCGCGGAATTGTGCTCTTTTTTTTTTAGCGCAGCGGCAGCGCTCCCGTTTCAGCCTGCCTCGCAAAATGAGGCGCCCCGCTACAGGCAGACGCTGGGCCAAACATCACTGGTAGAAAACGGGCCTTTGGCCTGGACCATTTAGCTTCGGCCTGCCTCTGGATCGGGACTAAAGGTCCGGCTACGTCGTCCCAATTTTCAATGCCTCCCTCGAGGCTTTAGTCCCGGCCTGTAAGGAGCCTTTAGTCCCGGTTCATGTCTCAAACCGGGACTAAAGGGCTACGCGGCGGGCAGTGGTGGTGGCAACCGTTCGTATCCCTCTTTAGTCCCGGTTGGTCGCTCAATCCGGGACTAAAGGACTAACACGTGGCCTGCCGTAGTGGTGGCGACCGTTGGTATACCTCTTTAGTCCCGGTTGGTGGTTCAACCCGGGACTAAAGGCATAACACGTGGTCTGCCGTAGTGGTGGCGACCGTTGGTATACCTCTTTAGTCCCGGTTGGTGGCTCAATCCGGGACTAAAGGCGTAACACGTGGCCTGTCGTAGTGGTGGCAACCGTTTGGTATACCTCTTTAGTCCCGGTTGGTGGCTCAACCCGGGATTAAAGGCCCAAACGGTTTGCATCTCGCGTCGTTTCGGGCGATGAAAAGCACGAACCGAAGCGTACAGTCGCTATTTCTCTGTTCTTCTTCTCTCTTGCGTCGCTCTCTCTGTTCTTCTCCTCTGTTCTTCTCCTCTCTTCTTCCCTTCTCTTCTTCCACCATGCCAACTATCTTTCGTGAGGTGCTCGCACATGGCACGACCAAGCTCCGTGTCGTGTACACGAACCTGAGCTGGGAGGTGCCATTTTTTCTTCAACAGTTGAAGGAACGATGGTTTGACCACGCAGCGGATCATGAGAAGTTCTTCGGGCTTGATCGGGAGTACACGGCCGATCAACACGGTGTTGCCGTCATCCAAATATGCTTCGCAAGCCATGTCTTGATCTTCCAATGGGCGAGGTAAGTTTTGAGGCTTTCTTTGATCCAAGATAATGACATTGTAAGTTTATTTGTTTCAATCATAGTTGGTTCCTTTCAAATAGTTGTAGTGAAACAATTTTAATTAGTTGAAGGGAGCACAATCTAATTGGAATAGTGTTCCATAATCTGAAAAATCGTATTAGAATCAACTAGTGTTTAATATGTTCCATTGGAATCATAGTTGGTTCCCTTCAAATAGTTGTAGTGAAATAATTTTAATTAGTTGAAAGGGAGCACACTCTGATTGGAATAGTGTTCCATAATCTGAAAAATCGTATTAGAATCAACTAGTGTTTAATATGTTCCATTAAAATCATAGTTGGTTCCCTTCAAATAGTTGTAGTGAAACAATTTTGATTAGTTGAAGGGGAGCACAATCTGATTGGAATAGTGTTTCATAATCTGAAAAATCGTATTAGAATCAACTAGTGTTTAATATGTTCCATTGGAATCATAGTTGGTTCCCTTCAAATAGTTGTAGTGAAACAATTTTGATTAGTTCAAGGGGAGCACAATCTGATTGGAATAGTGTTCCATAATCTGAAAAATCGTATTCGAATCAACTAGTGTTTAATATGTTCCATTGGAATCATAGTTGGTTCCCTTCAAATAGTTGTAGTGAAACAATTTTGATTAGTTGAAGGGGAGCACAATCTGATTGGAATAGTGTTCCGTAATCTGAAAAATCGTATTAGAATCAACTAGTGTTTAATATGTTCCATTGGAATCATAGTTGGTTCCCTTCAAATAGTTGTAGTGAAACAATTTTGATTAGTTGAAGGGGAGCACAATCTGATTGGAATAGTGTTCCATAATATGAAAAATCGTATTAGAATCAACTAGTGTTTAATATGTTCCATTGGAATCATAGTTGGTTCCCTTCAAATAGTTGTAGTGAAACAATTTTGATTAGTTGAAGGGAACACAATCTGATTGGAATAGTGTTTCATAATCTGAAAAATCGTATTAGAATCAACTAGTGTTTAATATGTTCCATTGGATAGCAATATGATATGTCATAGTCATGAAAATTGCATATAGCTAGTGATCTCTCTAGGTTCCATTGGATAGCTATAGTGATCTCTCTAGGTTCCATTGCATATGTTCTATTTGAATCCTAAAGATAAGTTTCTCTTTAGTTGTAGTGAAACATGTTTCCTTATTGCAGCAGTATGTAACATTTGTTTCATTTTAATTTGTTTCTGTTGCAGGAGTGACAAGCATTGTCCAGAACTCATGGAGTTCCTTCGCAGCGGCATCACTTTTGCTTCCATTGACATAAGGAACGACAAGCTGAAGATGAGGCACAGCTTCGGTATTGAGATACCAGCTGGTTGCCTCGTTGATCTCCAAACGATATTCAGGCTTCGAGATGACAGGACTTCGATGGCTCATATGGCAGCTGCCTTGATCAACGAGTCATATGGTGATATGAAGACCAGTTTCCCAAAGTATCAGCACAAACTTTGGGAGAAGGGCCCACTTGATGATATCAACATTGAGTATGCAGAAAAAGATGCATACGTTTCATACGAGTTGTACCGCAAGATTCGAGTCGTCAACTATGGCCAGCGTCACCTCGAGGAACGTGGACATTCTGATTTAGATGATTCAGACGATTCAGACGAGTAGTGTTCTGAACGTCGAACACTTGTATATATATCTATGGTAGCTATTATTATGTACTGTTTGGACTAGTATCATGTACCTTCTAGGACCAATTTATATATGTCTAGTTTCTGTTTGTGCCATTATAGTTTCCAAATTTGAATGGTTTAGCCCTTTCTAACTTCATTTGCTACTTTTGAATGGTTTAAAAATCAGGTGAGCTAATGTCCACCATATATGAGAGAAAAAGAATGTCGTCTCTTATTGTGGGGGTCGCTTCTACTTCGAGAGATATTGTTCACAAAAATTATGGAGTTCAAATAAGTTCAAAAAATGAAATCCCTTTGTAAAAGATGAGTTCTGGTTAACCCTGCTACTTCAAGAGAGATTGTCAGTTTTGTACACGAACTGCATCCAGTTTTTGTCGTAGCCCTCTCAACTTTTTAACACATGCTATGTGGGTGAAATGATGATAGCATGCCAACTTTCAACATTTTCACAGTTCATTTGTAGTGCTTTTCAATTTCAGGGTCAACTAGCTCAAAAAAAATAAGTAAATGCACGAAATATACGAAATGAAGTCAGAAATTGTTGAAATTTTGTGATGTGCCTTTGATTGGTGCATTTTGAACACACAAAAAGTATGGAGTTCAAATAAGTTCAAAAAAAATGAAATCCCTTTGTAAGAGATGAGTTCTGGTTCGAAACCCTCCTACTTCAAGAGAGATTGTCTGTTTTGTTCACGAACTGCATCCAGTTTTTGTCGTAGCCCTCTCAACTTTTTAACACATGCTATGTGGGTGAAATGATGATAACATGCCAACTTTCAACATTTTCAGAGTTCATTTGTAGTGCTTTTCAATTTCAGGGTCAACTAGCTCAAAAAAAATAAGTAAATGCACGAAATATACGAAATGAAGTCAGAAATTGTTGAAATTTTGTGATGTGCCTTTGAATGGTGCATTTCGAACACACAAAAAGTATGGAGTTCAAATAAGTTCAAAAAAAATGAAATCCCTTTGTAAGAGATGAGTTCTGGTTCGAAACCCTCCTACTTCAAGAGAGATTGTCTGTTTTGTTCACGAACTGCATCCAGTTTTTGTCGTAGCCCTCTCAACTTTTTAACACATGCTATGTGGGTGAAATGATGATAACATGCCAACTTTCAACATTTTCAGAGTTCATTTGTAGTGCTTTTCAATTTCAGGGTCAACTAGCTCAAAAAAAAATAAGTAAATGCACGAAATATACGAAATGAAGTCAGAAATTGTTGAAATTTTGTGATGTGCCTTTGAATGGTGCATTTTGAACACACAAAAAGTATGGAGTTCAAATAAGTTCAAAAAATGAAATCCCTTTGTAAGAGATGAGTTCTGGTTCGAAACCCTGCTACTTCGAGAGAGATTGTCAGTTTTGTACACGAACTGCATCCCGTTTTTGTCGTAGCCCTCTCAACTTTTTAACACATGCTATGTGGGTGAAATGATGATAGCATGCCAACTTTCAACATTTTCAGAGTTCATTTGTAGTGCTTTTCAATTTCAGGGTCAACTAGCTCAAAAAAATAAGTAAATGCACGAAATATACGAAATGAAGTCAGAAATTGTTGAAATTTTGTGATGTGCCTTTGAATGGTGCATTTTGAACACACAAAAAGTATGGAGTTCAAGTAAGTTCAAAAAAAATGAAATCCCTTTGTAAGAGATGAGTTCTAGTTCGAAACCCTCCTACTTCAAGAGAGATTGTCTGTTTTGTTCACGAACTGCATCCAGTTTTTGTCGTAGCCTCTCAAATTTTTAACACATGCTATGTGGGTGAAATGATGATAACATGCCAACTTTCAACATTTTCAGAGTTCATTTGTAGTGCTTTTCAATTTCAGGGTCAACTAGCTCAAAAAAAATAAGTAAATGCACGAAATATACGAAATGAAGTCAGAAATTGTTGAAATTTTGTGATGTGCCTTTGAATGGTGCATTTTGAACACACAAAAAGTATGGCGTTCAAATAAGTTGAAAAAATGAAATCCCTTTGTAAGAGATGAGTTCTCGTTCGAAACCCTGCTACTTCGAGAGAGATTGTCAGTTTTGTACACGAACTGCATCCCGTTTTTGTCGTAGCCCTCTCAACTTTTTAACACATGCTATGTGGGTGAAATGATGATAGCATGCCAACTTTCAACATTTTCAGAGTTCATTTGTAGTGCTTTTCAATTTCAGGGTCAACTAGCTCAAAAAAAAAATAAGTAAATGCACGAAATATACGAAATGAAGTCAGAAATTGTTGAAATTTTGAGATGTGCCTTTGAATGGTGCATTTTGAACACACAAAAAGTATGGAGTTCAAATAAGTTCAAAAAAAATGAAATCCCTTTGTAAGAGATGAGTTCTAGTTCGAAACCCTCCTACTTCAAGAGAGATTGTCTGTTTTGTTCACGAACTGCATCCAGTTTTTGTCGTAGCCCTCTCAACTTTTTAACACATGCTATGTGGGTGAAATGATGATAACATGCCAACTTTCAACATTTTCAGAGTTCATTTGTAGTGCTTTTCAATTTCAGGGTCAACTAGCTCAAAAAAAATAAGTAAATGCACGAAATATACGAAATGAAGTCAGAAATTGTTGAAATTTTGTGATGTGCCTTTGAATGGTGCATTTTGAACACACAAAAAGTATGGAGTTCAAATAAGTTCAAAAAATGAAATCCCTTTATAAGAGATGAGTTCTCGTTCGAAACCCTGCTACTTTGAGAGAGATTGTCAGTTTTGTACACGAACTGCATCCAGTTTTTGTCGTAGCCCTCTCAACTTTTTAACACATGCTATGTGGGTGAAATGATGATAGCATGCCAACTTTCAACATTTTCAGAGTTCATTTGTAGTGCTTTTCAATTTCAGGGTCAACTAGCTCAAAAAAAAAAGTAAATGCACGAAATATACGAAATGAAGTCAGAAATTGTTGAAATTTTGTGATGTGCCTTTGAATGGTGCATTTTGAACACACAAAAAGTATGGAGTTCAAATAAGTTCAAAAAAATGAAATCCCTTTGTAAGAGATGAGTTACACAAAAAGTATGGAGTTCAAATAAGTTCAAAAAAATGAAATCCCTTTGTAAGAGATGAGTTCTGGTTCGAAACCCTACTACTTCGAGAGAGATTGTCTGTTTTGTTCACGAACTGCATCCGGTTTTTGTCGTAGCCCTCTCAACTTTTTAACACATGCTATGTGGGTGAAATGATGATAACATGCCAACTTTCAACATTTTCAGAGTTCATTTGTAGTGCTTTTCAATTTCAGGGTCAACTAGCTCAAAAAAAATAAGTAAATGCACGAAATATACGAAATGAAGTCAGAAATTGTTGAAATTTTGTGATGTGCCTTTGAATGGTGCATTTTGAACACACAAAAAGTATGGAGTTCAAATAAGTTCAAAAAATGAAATCCCTTTGTAAGAGATGAGTTCTGGTTCGAAACCCTGCTACTTCGAGAGAGATTGTCAGTTTTGTACACGAACTGCATCCCGTTTTTGTCGTAGCCCTCTCAACTTTTTAACACATGCTATGTGGCTGAAATGATGATAGCATGCCAACTTTCAACATTTTCAGAGTTCATTTGTAGTGCTTTTCAATTTCAGGGTCAACTAGCTCAAAAAAATAAGTAAATGCACGAAATATACGAAATGAAGTCAGAAATTGTTGATATTTTGTGATGTGCCTTTGAATGGTGCATTTTGAACACACAAAAAGTATGGAGTTCAAATAAGTTCAAAAAATGAAATCCCTTTGTAAGAGATGAGTTCTCGTTCGAAACCCTCCTACTTTGAGAGAGATTGTCAGTTTTGTACACGAACTGCATCCACTTTTTGTCGTAGCCCTCTCAACTTTTTAACACATGCTATGTGGGTGAAATGATGATAGCATGCCAACTTTCAACATTTTCAGAGTTCATTTGTAGTGCTTTTCAATTTCAGGGTCAACTAGCTCAAAAAAAAAAGTAAATGCACGAAATATACGAAATGAAGTCAGAAATTGTTGAAATTTTGTGATGTGCCTTTGAATGGTGCATTTTGAACACACAAAAAGTATGGAGTTCAAATAAGTTCAAAAAAATGAAATCCCTTTGTAAGAGATGAGTTACACAAAAAGTATGGAGTTCAACTAAGTTCAAAAAAAATGAAATCCCTTTGTAAGACATGAGTTCTGGTTCGAAACCCTACTACTTCGAGAGAGATTGTCTGTTTTGTTCACGAACTGCATCCAGTTTTTGTCGTAGCCCTCTCAACTTTTTAACACATGCTATGTGGGTGAAATGATGATAACATGCCAACTTTCAACATTTTCAGAGTTCATTTGTAGTGCTTTTCAATTTCAGGGTCAACTAGCTCAAAAAAAATAAGTAAATGCACGAAATATACGAAATGAAGTCAGAAATTGTTGAAATTTTGTGATGTGCCTTTGAATGGTGCATTTTGAACACACAAAAAGTATGGAGTTCAAATAAGTTCAAAAAATGAAATCCCTTTGTAAGAGATGAGTTCTCGTTCGAAACCCTGCTACTTCGAGAGAGATTGTCAGTTTTGTACACGAACTGCATCCAGTTTTTGTCGTAGCCCTCTCAACTTTTTAACACATGCTATGTGGGTGAAATGATGATAGCATGCCAACTTTCAACATTTTCAGATTTCATTTGTAGTGCTTTTCAATTTCAGGGTCAACTAGCTCAAAAAAAATAAGTAAATGCACGAAATATACGAAATGAAGTGAGAAATTGTTGAAATTTTGTGATGTGCCTTTGAATGGTGCATTTTGAACACACAAAAAGTATGGAGTTCAAATAAGTTCGAAAAAATGAAATCCCTTTGTAAGAGATGAGTTACACAAAAAGTATGGAGTTCAAATAAGTTCAAAAAAATGAAATCCCTTTGTAAGAGATGAGTTCTGGTTCGAAACCCTACTACTTCGAGAGAGATTGTCTGTTTTGTTCACGAACTGGATCCAGTTTTTGTCGTAGCCCTCTCAACTTTTTAACACATGCTATGTGGGTGAAATGATGATAGCATGCCAACTTTCAACATTTTCAGAGTTCATTTGTAGTGCTTTTCAATTTCAGGGTCAACTAGCTCAAAAAAAAAAGTAAATGCACGAAATATACGAAATGAAGTCAGAAATTGTTGAAATTTTGTGATGTGCCTTTGAATGGTGCATTTTGAACACACAAAAAGTATGGAGTTCAAATAAGTTCAAAAAATGAAATCCCTTTGTAAGAGATGAGTTCTGGTTCGAAACCCTGCTACTTCGAGAGAGATTGTCAGTTTTGTACACGAACTGCATCCCGTTTTTGTCGTAGCCCTCTCAACTTTTTAACACATGCTATGTGGGTGAAATGATGATAGCATGCCAACTTTCAACATTTTCAGAGTTCATTTGTAGTGCTTTTCAATTTCAGGGTCAACTAGCTCAAAAAAATAAGTAAATGCACGAAATATACGAAATGAAGTCAGAAATTGTTGAAATTTTGTGATGTGCCTTTGAATGGTGCATTTTGAACACACAAAAAGTATGGAGTTCAAATAAGTTCAAAAAAAATGAAATCCCTTTGTAAGAGATGAGTTCTAGTTCGAAACCCTCCTACTTCAAGAGAGATTGTCTGTTTTGTTCACGAACTGCATCCAGTTTTTGTCGTAGCCCTCTCAACTTCTTAACACATGCTATGTGGGTGAAATGATGATAACATGCCAACTTTCAACATTTTCAGAGTTCATTTGTAGTGCTTTTCAATTTCAGGGTCAACTAGCTCAAAAAAAATAAGTAAATGCACGAAATATACGAAATGAAGTCAGAAATTGTTGAAATTTTGTGATGTGCCTTTGAATGGTGCATTTTGAACACACAAAAAGTATGGAGTTCAAATAAGTTCAAAAAATGAAATCCCTTTGTAAGAGATGAGTTCTCGTTCGAAACCCTGCTACTTCGAGAGAGATTGTCAGTTTTGTACACGAACTGCATCCTGTTTTTGTCGTAGCCCTCTCAACTTTTTAACACATGCTATGTGGGTGAAATGATGATAGCATGCCAACTTTCAACATTTTCAGAGTTCATTTGTAGTGCTTTTCAATTTCAGGGTCAACTAGCTGAAAAAAAAAATAAATGCACGAAATATACGAAATGAAGTCACAAATTGTTGAAATTTTGTGATGTGCCTTTGAATGATGCATTTTGAACACACAAAAAGTATGGAGTTCAAATAAGTTCAAAAAAATGAAATCCCTTTGTAAGAGATGAGTTACACAAAAAGTATGGAGTTCAAATAAGTTCAAAAAATGAAATCCCTTTGTAAGAGATGAGTTCTGGTTCGAAACCCTACTACTTCGAGAGAGATTGTCTGTTTTGTTCACGAACTGCATCCGGTTTTTGTCGTAGCCCTCTCAACTTTTTAACACATGCTATGTGGGTGAAATGATGATAACATGCCAACTTTCAACATTTTCAGAGTTCATTTGTAGTGCTTTTCAATTTCAGGGTCAACTAGCTCAAAAAAAATAAGTAAATGCACGAAATATACGAAATGAAGTCAGAAATTGTTGAAATTTTGTGATGTGCCTTTGAATGGTGCATTTTGAACACACAAAAAGTATGGAGTTCAAATAAGTTCAAAAAATGAAATCCCTTTGTAAGAGATGAGTTCTCGTTCGAAACCCTGCTACTTCGAGAGAGATTGTCAGTTTTGTACACGAACTGCATCCAGTTTTTGTCGTAGCCCTCTCAACTTTTTAACACATGCTATGTGGGTGAAATGATGATAGCATGCCAACTTTCCACATTTTCAGAGTTCATTTGTAGTGCTTTTCAATTTCAGGGTCAACTAGCTCAAAAAAAAAAAGTAAATGCACGAAATATACGAAATGAAGTCAGAAATTGTTGAAATTTTGTGATGTGCCTTTGAATGGTGCATTTTGAACACACAAAAAGTATGGAGTTCAAATAAGTTCAAAAAAATGAAATCCCTTTGTAAGAGATGAGTTACACAAAAAGTATGGAGTTCAAATAAGTTCAAAAAAAATGAAATCCCTTTGTAAGAGATGAGTTCTGGTTCGAAACCCTACTACTTCGAGAGAGATTGTTTGTTTTGTTCACGAACTGCATCTAGTTTTTGTCGTAGCCCTCTCAACTTTTTAACACATGCTATGTGGGTGAAATGATGATAACATGCCAACTTTCAACATTTTTAGAGTTCATTTGTAGTGCTTTTCAATTTCAGGGTCAACTAGCTCAAAAAAAATAAGTAAATGCACGAAATATACGAAATGAAGTCAGAAATTGTTGAAATTTTGTGATGTGCCTTTGAATGGTGCATTTTGAACACACAAAAAGTATGGAGTTCAAATAAGTTCAAAAAATGAAATCCCTTTGTAAGAGATGAGTTCTGGTTCGAAACCCTGCTACTTCGAGAGAGATTGTCAGTTTTGTACACGAACTGCATCCCGTTTTTGTCGTAGCCCTCTCAACTTTTTAACACATGCTATGTGGGTGAAATGACGATAGCATGCCAACTTTCAACATTTTCAGAGTTCATTTGTAGTGCTTTTCAATTTCAGGGTCAACTAGCTCAAAAAAATAAGTAAATGCACGAAATATACGAAATGAAGTCAGAAATTGTTGAATTTGTGATGTGCCTTTGAATGGTGCATTTTGAACACACAAAAAGTATGGAGTTCAAATAAGTTCAAAAAAAATGAAATCCCTTTGTAAGAGATGAGTTCTAGTTCGAAACCCTCCTACTTCAAGAGAGATTGTCTGTTTTGTTCACGAACTGCATCCAGTTTTTGTCGTAGCCCTCTCAACTTTTTAACACATGCTATGTGGGTGAAATGATGATAACATGCCAACTTTCAACATTTTCAGAGTTCATTTGTAGTGCTTTCCAATTTCAGGGTCAACTAGCTCAAAAAAAATAAGTAAATGCACGAAATATACGAAATGAAGTCAGAAATTGTTGAAATTTTGTGATGTGCCTTTGAATGGTGCATTTTGAACACACAAAAAGTATGGAGTTCAAATAAGATCGAAAAATGAAATCCCTTTGTAAGAGATGAGTTCTCGTTCGAAACCCTGCTACTTCGAGAGAGATTGTCAGTTTTGTACACGAACTGCATCCAGTTTTTGTCGTAGCCCTCTCAATATTTTAACACATGCTATGTGGGTGAAATGATGATAGCATGCCAACTTTCAACATTTTCAGAGTTCATTTGTAGTGCTTTTCAATTTCAGGGTCAACTAGCTCAAAAAAAATAAGTAAATGCACGAAATATACGAAATGAAGTCAGAAATTGTTGAAATTTTGTGATGTGCCTTTGAATGGTGCATTTTGAACACACAAAAAGTATGGAGTTCAAATAAGTTCAAAAAAATGAAATCCCTTTGTAAGAGATGAGTTACACAAAAAGTATGGAGTTCAAATAAGTTCAAAAAAAATGAAATCCCTTTGTAAGACATGAGTTCTGGTTCGAAACTTTACTACTTCGAGAGAGATTGTCTGTTTTGTTCACGAACTGCATTCATTTTTTGTCGTAGCCCTCTCAACTTTTTAACACATGCTATGTGGGTGAAATGATGATAACATGCCAACTTTCAACATTTTCAGAGTTCATTTGTAGTGCTTTTCAGTTTCAGGGTCAACTAGCTCAAAAAAAAATAAGTAAATGCACGAAATATACGAAATGAAGTCAGAAATTGTTGAAATTTTGTGATGTGCCTTTGAATGGTGCATTTTGAACACACAAAAAGTATGGAGTTCAAATAAGTTCAAAAAATGAAATCCCTTTGTAAGAGATGAGTTCTCGTTCGAAACCCTGCTACTTCGAGAGAGATTGTCAGTTTTGTACACGAACTGCATCCAGTTTTTGTCGTAGCCCTCTCAACTTTTTAACACATGCTATGTGGGTGAAATGATGATAGCATGCCAACTTTCAACATTTTCAGATTTCATTTGTAGTGCTTTTCAATTTCAGGGTCAACTAGCTCAAAAAAAATAAGTAAATGCACGAAATATACGAAATGAAGTGAGAAATTGTTGAAATTTTGTGATGTGCCTTTGAATGGTGCATTTTGAACACACAAAAAGTATGGAGTTCAAATAAGTTCGAAAAAATGAAATCCCTTTGTAAGAGATGAGTTACACAAAAAGTATGGAGTTCAAATAAGTTCAAAAAAATGAAATCCCTTTGTAAGAGATGAGTTCTGGTTCGAAACCCTACTACTTCGAGAGAGATTGTCTGTTTTGTTCACGAACTGGATCCAGTTTTTGTCGTAGCCCTCTCAACTTTTTAACACATGCTATGTGGGTGAAATGATGATAGCATGCCAACTTTCAACATTTTCAGAGTTCATTTGTAGTGCTTTTCAATTTCAGGGTCAACTAGCTCAAAAAAAAAATAAGTAAGTGCACGAAATATACGAAATGAAGTCAGAAATTGTTGAAATTTTGTGATGTGCCTTTGAATGGTGCATTTTGAACACACAAAAAGTATGGAGTTCAAATAATTTCAAAAAATGAAATCCCTTTGTAAGAGATGAGTTATCGTTCGAAACCCTGCTACTTCGAGAGAGATTGTCAGTTTTGTACACGAACTGCATCCAGTTTTTGTCGTAGCCCTCTCAACTTTTTAACACATGCTATGTGGGTGAAATGATGATAGCATGCCAACTTTCAACATTTTCAGAGTTCATTTGTAGTGCTTTTCAATTTCAGGGTCAACTAGCTCAAAAAAAATAAGTAAATGCACGAAATATACGAAATGAAGTCAGAAATTGTTGAAATTTTGTGATGTGCCTTTGAATGGTGCATTTTGAACACACAAAAAGTATGGAGTTCAAATAAGTTCAAAAAAAATGAAATCCCTTTGTAAGAGATGAGTTCTAGTTCGAAACCCTCCTACTTCAAGAGAGATTGTCTGTTTTGTTCAGGAACTGCATCCAGTTTTTGTCGTAGCCCTCTCAACTTCTTAACACATGCTATGTGGGTGAAATGATGATAACATGCCAACTTTCAACATTTTCAGAGTTCATTTGTAGTGCTTTTCAATTTCAGGGTCAACTAGCTCAAAAAAAATAAGTAAATGCACGAAATATACGAAATGAAGTCAGAAATTGTTGAAATTTTGTGATGTGCCTTTGAATGGTGCATTTTGAACACACAAAAAGTATGGAGTTCAAATAAGTTCAAAAAATGAAATCCCTTTGTAAGAGATGAGTTCTCGTTCGAAAACCTGCTACTTTGAGAGAGATTGTCAGTTTTGTACACGAACTGCATCCTGTTTTTGTCGTAGCCCTCTCAACTTTTTAACACATGCTATGTGGGTGAAATGATGATAGCATGCCAACTTTCAACATTTTCAGAGTTCATTTGTAGTGCTTTTCAATTTCAGGGTCAACTAGCTCAAAAAAAAAGTAAATGCACGAAATATACGAAATGAAGTCACAAATTGTTGAAATTTTGTGATGTGCCTTTGAATGATGCATTTTGAACACACAAAAAGTATGGAGTTCAAATAAGTTCAAAAAAATGAAATCCCTTTGTAAGAGATGAGTTACACAAAAAGTATGGAGTTCAAATAAGTTCAAAAAATGAAATCCCTTTGTAAGAGATGAGTTCTGGTTCGAAACCCTACTACTTCGAGAGAGATTGTCTGTTTTGTTCACGAACTGCATCCGGTTTTTGTCGTAGCCCTCTCAACTTTTTAACACATGCTATGTGGGTGAAATGATGATAACATGCCAACTTTCAACATTTTCAGAGTTCATTTGTAGTGCTTTTCAATTTCAGGGTCAACTAGCTCAAAAAAATAAGTAAATGCACGAAATATACGAAATGAAGTCAGAAATTGTTGAATTTGTGATGTGCCTTTGAATGGTGCATTTTGAACACACAAAAAGTATGGAGTTCAAATAAGTTCAAAAAAAATGAAATCCCTTTGTAAGAGATGAGTTCTAGTTCGAAACCCTCCTACTTCAAGAGAGATTGTCTGTTTTGTTCACGAACTGCATCCTATTTTTGTCGTAGCCCTCTCAACTTTTTAACACATGCTATGTGGGTGAAATGATGATAACATGCCAACTTTCAACATTTTCAGAGTTCATTTGTAGTGCTTTCCAATTTCAGGGTCAACTAGCTCAAAAAAAATAAGTAAATGCACGAAATATACGAAATGAAGTCAGAAATTGTTGAAATTTTGTGATGTGCCTTTGAATGGTGCATTTTGAACACACAAAAAGTATGGAGTTCAAATAAGTTCAAAAAATGAAATCCCTTTGTAAGAGATGAGTTCTCGTTCGAAACCCTGCTACTTCGAGAGAGATTGTCAGTTTTGTACACGAACTGCATCCAGTTTTTGTCGTAGCCCTCTCAACTTTTTAACACATGCTATGTGGGTGAAATGATGATAGCATGCCAACTTTCAACATTTTCAGAGTTCATTTGTAGTGCTTTTCAATTTCAGGGTCAACTAGCTCAAAAAAAATAAGTAAATGCACGAAATATACGAAATGAAGTCAGAAATTGTTGAAATTTTGTGATGTGCCTTTGAATGGTGCATTTTGAACACACAAAAAGTATGGAGTTCAAATAAGTTCAAAAAAATGAAATCCCTTTGTAAGAGATGAGTTACACAAAAAGTATGGAGTTCAAATAAGTTCAAAAAAAAGGAAATCCCTTTGTAAGACATGAGTTCTCGTTCGAAACTTTACTACTTCGAGAGAGATTGTCTGTTTTGTTCACGAACTGCATTCAGTTTTTGTCGTAGCCCTCTCAACTTTTTAACACATGCTATGTGGGTGAAATGATGATAACATGCCAACTTTCAACATTTTCAGAGTTCATTTGTAGTGCTTTTCAGTTTCAGGGTCAACTAGCTCAAAAAAAATAAGTAAATGCACGAAATATACGAAATGAAGTCAGAAATTGTTGAAATTTTGTGATGTGCCTTTGAATGGTGCATTTTGAACACACAAAAAGTATGGAGTTCAAATAAGTTCAAAAAATGAAATCCCTTTGTAAGAGATGAGTTCTCGTTCGAAACCCTGCTACTTCGAGAGAGATTGTCAGTTTTGTACACGAACTGCATCCAGTTTTTGTCGTAGCCCTCTCAACTTTTTAACACATGCTATGTGGGTGAAATGATGATAGCATGCCAACTTTCAACATTTTCAGATTTCATTTGTAGTGCTTTTCAATTTCAGGGTCAACTAGCTCAAAAAAAATAAGTAAATGCACGAAATATACGAAATGAAGTGAGAAATTGTTGAAATTTTGTGATGTGCCTTTGAATGGTGCATTTTGAACACACAAAAAGTATGGAGTTCAAATAAGTTCGAAAAAATGAAATCCCTTTGTAAGAGATGAGTTACACAAAAAGTATGGAGTTCAAATAAGTTCAAAAAAATGAAATCCCTTTGTAAGAGATGAGTTCTGGTTCGAAACCCTACTACTTCGAGAGAGATTGTCTGTTTTGTTCACGAACAGGATCCAGTTTTTGTCGTAGCCCTCTCAACTTTTTAACACATGCTATGTGGGTGAAATGATGATAGCATGCCAACTTTCAACATTTTCAGAGTTCATTTGTAGTGCTTTTCAATTTCAGGGTCAACTAGCTCAAAAAAAAATAAGTAAGTGCACGAAATATACGAAATGAAGTCAGAAATTGTTGAAATTTTGTGATGTGCCTTTGAATGGTGCATTTTGAACACACAAAAAGTATGGAGTTCAAATAATTTCAAAAAATGAAATCCCTTTGTAAGAGATGAGTTCTCGTTCGAAACCCTGCTACTTCGAGAGAGATTGTCAGTTTTGTACACGAACTGCATCCAGTTTTTGTCGTAGCCCTCTCAACTTTTTAACACATGCTATGTGGGTGAAATGATGATAGCATGCCAACTTTCAACATTTTCAGAGTTCATTTGTAGTGCTTTTCAATTTCAGGGTCAACTAGCTCAAAAAAAATAAGTAAATGCACGAAATATACGAAATGAAGTCAGAAATTGTTGAAATTTTGTGATGTGCCTTTGAATGGTGCATTTTGAACACACAAAAAGTATGGAGTTCAAATAAGTTCAAAAAAAATGAAATCCCTTTGTAAGAGATGAGTTCTAGTTCGAAACCCTCCTACTTCAAGAGAGATTGTCTGTTTTGTTCAGGAACTGCATCCAGTTTTTGTCGTAGCCCTCTCAACTTTTTAACACATGCTATGTGGGTGAAATGATGATAACATGCCAACTTTCAACATTTTCAGAGTTCATTTGTAGTGCTTTTCAATTTCAGGGTCAACTAGCTCAAAAAAAATAAGTAAATGCACGAAATATACGAAATGAAGTCAGAAATTGTTGAAATTTTGTGATGTGCCTTTGAATGGTGCATTTTGAACACACAAAAAGTATGGAGTTCAAATAAGTTCAAAAAATGAAATCCCTTTGTAAGAGATGAGTTCTCGTTCGAAACCCTGCTACTTCGAGAGAGATTGTCAGTTTTGTACACGAACTGCATCCAGTTTTTGTCGTAGCCCTCTCAACTTTTTAACACATGCTATGTGGGTGAAATGATGATAGCATGCCAACTTTCAACATTTTCAGAGTTCATTTGTAGTGCTTTTCAATTTCAGGGTCAACTAGCTCAAAAAAAATAAGTAAATGCACGAAATATACGAAATGAAGTCAGAAATTGTTGAAATTTTGTGATGTGCCTTTGAATGGTGCATTTTGAACACACAAAAAGTATGGAGTTCAAATAAGTTCAAAAAAATGAAATCCCTTTGTAAGAGATGAGTTACACAAAAAGTATGGAGTTCAAATAAGTTCAAAAAAAATGAAATCCCTTTGTAAGAGATGAGTTCTCGTTCGAAACCCTACTACTTCGAGAGAGATTGTCTGTTTTGTTCACGAACTGCATCCAGTTTTTGTCGTAGCCCTCTCAACTTTTTAACACATGCTATGTGGGTGAAATGATGATAACATGCCAACTTTCAACATTTTCAGAGTTCATTTGTAGTGCTTTTCAATTTCAGGGTCAACTAGCTCAAAAAAAATAAGTAAATGCACGAAATATACGAAATGAAGTCAGAAATTGTTGAAATTTTGTGATGTGCCTTTGAATGGTGCATTTTGAACACACAAAAAGTATGGAGTTCAAATAAGTTCAAAAAATGAAATCCCTTTGTAAGAGATGAGTTCTCGTTCGAAACCCTCCTACTTCGAGAGAGATTGTCAGTTTTGTACACGAACTGCATCCAGTTTTTGTCGTAGCCCTCTCAACTTTTTAACACATGCTATGTGGGTGAAATGATGATAGCATGCCAACTTTCAACATTTTCAGATTTCATTTGTAGTGCTTTTCAATTTCAGGGTCAACTAGCTCAAAAAAAATAAGTAAATGCACGAAATATACGAAATGAAGTGAGAAATTGTTGAAATTTTGTGATGTGCCTTTGAATGGTGCATTTTGAACACACAAAAAGTATGGAGTTCAAATAAGTTCGAAAAAATGAAATCCCTTTCTAAGAGATGAGTTACACAAAAAGTATGGAGTTCAAATAAGTTCAAAAAAATGAAATCCCTTTGTAAGAGATGAGTTCTGGTTCGAAACCCTAGTACTTCGAGAGAGATTGTCTGTTTTGTTCACGAACTGCATCCAGTTTTTGTCGTAGCCCTCTCAACTTTTTAACACATGCTATGTGGGTGAAATGATGATAGGATGCCAACTTTCAACATTTTCAGAGTTCATTTGTAGTACTTTTCAATTTCACGGTCAACTAGCTCAAAAAAAATAAGTAAGTGCACGAAATATACGAAATGAAGTCAGAAATTGTTGAAATTTTGTGATGTGCCTTTGAATGGTGCATTTTGAACACACAAAAAGTATGGAGTTCAAATAAGTTCAAAAAATGAAATCCCTTTGTAAGAGATGAGTTCTCGTTCGAAACCCTGCTACTTCGAGAGAGATTGTCAGTTTTGTACACGAACTGCATCCAGTTTTTGTCGTAGCCCTCTCAACTTTTTAACACATGCTATGTGGGTGAAATGATGATAGCATGCCAACTTTCAACATTTTCAGAGTTCATTTGTAGTGCTTTTCAATTTCAGGGTCAACTAGCTCAAAAAAAATAAGTAAATGCACGAAATATACGAAATGAAGTCAGAAATTGTTGAAATTTTGTGATGTGCCTTTGAATGGTGCATTTTGAACACACAAAAAGTATGGAGTTCAAATAAGTTCAAAAAAAATGAAATCCCTTTGTAAGAGATGAGTTCTAGTTCGAAACCCTCCTACTTCAAGAGAGATTGTCTGTTTTGTTCAGGAACTGCATCCAGTTTTTGTCGTAGCCCTCTCAACTTTTTAACACATGCTATGTGGGTGAAATGATGATAACATGCCAACTTTCAACATTTTCAGAGTTCATTTGTAGTGCTTTTCAATTTCAGGGTCAACTAGCTCAAAAAAAATAAGTAAATGCACGAAATATACGAAATGAAGTCAGAAATTGTTGAAATTTTGTGATGTGCCTTTGAATGGTGCATTTTGAACACACAAAAAGTATGGAGTTCAAATAAGTTCAAAAAATGAAATCCCTTTGTAAGAGATGAGTTCTCGTTCGAAACC